>NW_019154090.1:15609384-15838444 GCF_002288905.1 Enhydra lutris kenyoni | reverse complement strand
GAAGTGGGGCTCGATCCCAGGACCCTGGGATCATGACCTGAGCCGAAGGCAGAGGCTTTAACCCACTGAGCCACCCAGGTGCCCCTCATCTATAAATTCTACACATGCCTGCTGAGCACCTACTACGTGCCAGGCTCTATGCAAGTTGCTGGCAGTTTGGAGATGAATCACACTGACCTCCAGATTTCAGAATACATTCCCACCCAGAACCTCAGGAGCCAGGCCTCAGTGGCTGGGACTGGACAGCGGGCAAAGGGAAGGTACCTCCCACCACCATCCCTCAAGGGAGCTTCTTGCTCTTCCCTTTGCCCCCATGGAATAAATCCTATTCAGTCTGCACTCAGGGCTGAAGTGGCCCCTTATTCAGGGATGGGACTACCCACTGCAACCTCATTTGTGACCAGGCCAGCCTGGGTATCCTGCCTCCCCTTCCAGGACCTTCCCCTTGCCTGGGGGCCCATGGTGGGTTCCAGAGGCAGTGTAACCTGGTGGAAAGGGCCTGGGCTCTGCAGTCAGATGGTCTTGGGTTCCATTCTCATCATAAGTGCTTACTGGCTGCGTGACCTTGAACAAATCACTTAACCTCTCTGTGCCCCAATATCCTCATCTGGCAAAAGAGACTTTTGCATCCAACCCTGCAAAATTCCTGGGGGATTAAGAGGACATAGAGATATGTTAAGTGTCTGGCACATAGTAGGAATTTAGTAGGTGAGTTTCCTTCTTTTCAGTCCTGAAGATCCCTGCCTGCATTCAGGGAGCATTTCCCCTTGGTAGAGCATCTGAGAAGTCTGTCCTTAATGGTTCATGAACAGCAGAAAATAGCCTACCCCCAGGAGTGGTGGTGGTGGCTTCGTGGAATGTCTGGGGACTATCCCAGAGCTGGAGGGCAGCAGGACAGTGAGGGGACCCAGAGCCCAGACTCTGGGACCAGACTGCCCAGGGTTCAGCCTTAATTCTGCCACTGACCAGCTGGGTAATTCTGGGCACGTTGCTTAGCCTCTCGTGCCTCAAGCCTCATGTCTGTAAGTTGAGAATAATAACAGCACCTCCAGGATAGGGCCATTGTGAGGATTCAGCAAATGTATCCATTACATCACCTGGCGCAGCACCTGGCTCATTGAAAATGCCCAGTAAGTGCACTTACGTTTGCCAGACTGGAGATCAAAGCCTGACTGTGCCACTTCCCACTGTGTGACTTCGTGCACGTGTCTTCACTTCTGCAGGTTTCCTCTTCCTCCTCTGTGCAGGAGGAATGGTACCTATCTCAGAGGGTTGTGAGGATTGAATGATACCATGCATGGCCACACACTTAGCACAATGCCTTAAAGATTGCATGCTAACGGTGGACTTTCAGGTACCGTCCTAAGTGATCATCTAGGGCCACAAGGTTCCGAGGACATTCAAAATGCAAAGTATAGAAGTTAGCTTCTTTCTGAGGCTGCTCCTGCCCCCAGCCTCCTTCTCCTTGGCTGGGGGTGGGGGTGGTGGGCAGAGGGGTGAGACTGGGAGGGGCAAACATGCAGACATTCTTGTTGTTGGCATTCCCACGCACTAGCTTGTGACCTCAGGTAGGTCCTGACCCTCTTTGGTCCTCAGCTTTTCAACTTGGAAATGGACTAGATGTTTGATACAATCTGCATCCCTCCCTTCCCAGGCAGGAAGCACTTCCCCATCTCTTGTGTGTCCCTAGCCCCTGGAGCATCCTTCTGTCCTCACACCAGCCAGTGTTTTTTAAAAAACCAAGATTGCTATTTACTAGCTTTGTGACTTTGGTCAACTTAGTGCTGTCTCTGTGTCTATTTCCTCTTTTGTAAAAGGAGCACGATACTAGCACCTACCTCATTAGGTTTTTGTAATCCATGTAAATGTCTTAGAGCAGTGCCTGGCACAAAGAAAGTGCTATATGAGAGCTATCCTTCTTATTATTATCACCACGGTGAGTCTCTGAGAGCCATCCTTGGCTTCCTGCAACAAGCCTGTTCAAGGTTCCCTGACCCGACCCTCTCAGGGTCTGCCCTCGTCTTGGATGTACCTGTGGGGAGAACCTGGCCCAGTCTTCTGCCCCCAGGAATAAGAGCCCAGATCTGGGTCCTGTCAGAAGACAGTCACAACACCCAAGACTGAGCAGGTCTTCTAGAGGCCCCTCTCAGACATGGCAGGAGGAAGCAAGAGGTGGAAGGTGATCGCTACCCCCGCCCTGGCCTTGCCTTTCAAGCTCTTGGGTACTGGTCCCCAACCCCGTCCATGTTGCACTTGACCCTTTACCCCACCCCCCCCCCCAGAAGCTCACAGGTGACAGCTGTAGATCTCACCACTCTTCTCAGAAGCCTGCAGTGTCTCACCAGGTCCTTCCAAGAAAGAGCCAGAATCCTCCTAATGGCCTTAGGCTCTACTGCAGGATCCTAACCACGCCTGGGTCATGGACCCCTCATCAATGCGGGGTGGGGCAGGGGGGACACCCTGTGGATCTTTCTCACAATAATGCTTTTAATGGAATAAAGTAAGATACATAGCATTACTGAAAGGTAAGCTGGTCGAAGTGCAGCTACTGACATATTTTTAAAACAAATTCATTATATAATAACATATGTTTCTGTATTAACCCATTATGACCTGACCCAGTGGCAGGACTGAGCCCTGTAATGTCAAAGTCACAATGAGTGTAGCTGTAGCAATGGGGAGTGATGAAAGTGATTTCTTGTGGTGACAATATTTCAGTCACTGCTAATGCTACCATGCTTGTCGCCTACACTCATAATTGTAGAAAATGCTAACTGTCAGTATGAGAGTACTGAAAATAAACATGTAATTTTCCCATAGTTCAAGGAGGCTCTGGGTTGATTCATGGTCCCCTGAATCTGGGAGTCTCGATTACAAGGCCCTGTGCGTGACCTCCTCTCCTCTCGTCTTGTCCCCCCTCTTCTAGCCACACTAGCCTCCTCTCTGTGTTTCAGATATGCCAGACACGTCCCTGCCTCAGGGCTTTTGTGCTGGCTGTTCCCTCCACTGGCAACTCTTTTCCTCAGATCTCTGTGTGGGCCACTCCCTCACCATGATTAATTAAAAAGAAAAAAAAAAAGTATTTGAGAGAAATACCCTGAGGTTCAGAGACTCTAAGTGTCTTTTCCAAAGTCACACAGCAACTAAATGGTTGGGTAGAGATGCCAACCCAGCACCTTGCAGTTGCCTCATAAACAAGGGCCTCGCTGAAGAGGGACAGTGCCCAGCTATGACAGTGAAGCACTAGAAGCTAATTCTTTCCACTCATGGGGAAGATAGTCTGCCCGGGGGTGCTTGATGTCTGGTCGCACTGAGTGGTGACCACCTAAGTCTGGTCCAGTCTCCAGGATGCAGAGATGGTAGATGGCCTTGGTGACTGCGTGCCCTTCCCCTGGGCCTGGCTTTCTCCCACCTCCCCTCCCCTGCAGGATGGCACATGGTTCTGGCCTACAGCTCAGCTAAAGGAGAAAATCTCCTTGGCTGCCTGCTGGCATGACCCTGAGGCAGCTCCAAGCAAAACTGCTACATCTGTAAAGACAGTCCCTTCCCCAGGCACTAGCCCTGCCTGGTGCCCTCACTAGAGTCCCAGGGCAGGGCCTGGGAATGGTCCCTGGGGGCAGGTGCCCTGCCAGGAGGCAAGGCCAAACATCTGGACCCGCCAAGGGCAGAGGCCTATTTTGGTTTCTGTTTCCATCCATTCAGTGGTCCCAGCTTGGCCGGAGGCTGGATGGCTGGGCGGGGCCTGATCGCCCAGGGTTGGGGGTGCCAGGATGGGCAGGAGGAAGGGAGTAGACAGTTAGGCTCCAGGCAAACTCTGGCCTTGACTGCTCCAGGGCTTCTCCAGGGCACCGGCACCACCCAGGACTTCAAATACACACATGCACATACTCTCCTGCTCATGCACGCTCACCTATAGACACACGGGTGGACACACACACGTGCCTATACACACTCATCCCCACACTAATGCACATGCACTCACACAATACTTTAACACAGTTGCTCAGTCACTCTTCCATACACACACACACACACTTGTGCACACATATGCACACACACTCTTCCATACACACCCACGCTCGTGCACACATGCATGTGCATGCACACACACACATACACACACACTTATTTACGCAGTTGCCGCTCACGTTCAGGCTCATGCTCTCATACGCTCACATCCCAGACCAAACAGATACCACCCCCAGCGCTCGCTCTGGCACAGTTCCTCCCCCTCTCTTAGACAGAACCAGCAGTTCCCTCCCACTGTCTCCAGTGTGGTCTGAATGTAGTGTCAGCTTGTAGCAAGGCTGCGGGGCGTGCCTTGAACACGGAGTTCAGCCCCTGTTCTACCAATGACTGAAAGGAGGCTCGGAAAGGGACAGTGATGGCTCTCAGGTCACATCACATTGCTGGGGCAGAGCCAACGTGAGGACCTCCCAGCCCCATCTGCAGGGCCTGGTTTTGGCTATTGGCGCAAATGAATCTGTGAATAAGGGTTGGGGCTCAAGGGCTCATTGCCTCTCCCTCCCCATGAGGAAAGGGGTGTCCATGTTAGCTCTGGGGGGGCGCATGAAGTACTGCTCTAGCACATCAGCAATGGTTGTGAGGTAGTCTGTGTGTGCGTGCGTGTATGTGCGTGTGTGTGTGTGTGTGAGAGAGAGAGAGACAGAGAGAGAAAGAGCTAATGAAGGTAGAACTCCTGTGTTAACCTCCTGCGCTGGGTCTCTACCCATGTCATCCCATCCTAACTCATGCCACGCTTGAAACAGTGGATTACATTCCTCATTTCATAGACCCTAAGGCCAGAGAAGTCAAGTGACTTGTCCAACATCACAAAACAAACAAGCAGCAGAGCGAGGCTTCAAGTCCAGGTCTGTCTGCTTCCAAAACCTGGTCTCGTACAAGTGGCTAAGACACGTTATGCCTACGGTGTGCCAGGCACTGTTCCACAGGGACTACAGCATCTCACCCCCACAGCATCCCTCTCCGGGCATCACTGGACAGGGGAGGAAACCGAGGCACACAGATGTAAAGCCAAGTCACCCAGCAAGTAGGTGCTAGAGCTTGGATTTGAATTGATGGTCTGGCCCCCAGCCCAAGGTCTGACCATGATACCATGCTGCCTCCCCCTGAGTGTTTAACTCCTGGCACCCGGGAGGGAAGCTGGGAATGCCCAGTCCCGGGAGCTACCAGGTGTGTGGGGACATTGATGCCCCAGGAGAGCTGCTCTTCCTGGTTCAGGGATGCCTTCCCTTCCCCCTGAACTGGAGCCATTAATGGAGAGGAGTGGAACCATCTTTTTGCTGGGAGACCTTGGACAAGTCGACTTCTTTCTGAATCTCAATCCACAGGCAAGGGACAGTTGGACCGGGTGATCTCTAATTGTCTCCCAGCTCAGAAATGTTGGGCTGGGTCAGGAGCAGGCCCCAGCTTCAAGGCTGTCCATTAGGTTCTACCAGCTCAAATGTTTGTCTGGGACCCCTTAGAGACACAGGGGAAAACTAAGGAGGGACAGGCCCAGGACTCCCTGAAGGTGCCCGCAGGGCAGAGAATGCTGGGCTGGGAGTTTCAGGTCTGTTGCTACCTTGCTGTGTGGCTCTGGGTAAGTTACTTGCCCTCTCTAGGCTTTAGTTTTCTCATCAAGAAAAACATGGGGGATAGTTCCTGTTCTACCCCACTCTGCAAGGCTATTGTGAGTATCCAACGTCCAGATGGGAAACTGTGTGGGGCAATGAAAGACCCAACTGATGTTGGCAAATTATTATTATTTTTTAAAGATTTTATTTATTTATTTGACAGAGATCACAAGTAGGCAGAGAGGCAGGCAGAGAGAGAGGGGGAAGCAGGCTCCCTGCCGAGCAGAGAGCCCGATGTGGGGCTCAATCCCAGGACCCTGGGATCATGACCTGAGCCGAAGGCAGAGGCTTTAATTCACTGAGGCACCCAGGCGCCCCGGCAAAGTATTTTGTACCTTGTTTTGTTTCCCAAATAATTTGAGAAATTTAGCTATTGATAATTGATTATGTTGATAAGAGTTTCTGTGAAATTCCTGGCCAGATCTACCCCTGGAGGCCAGGCTGAGTGTCTAATCAGATAAAGAAATCATGAATTGAGTGCCACCCATGTACCAGACACTGGGGTGGTATTATTAACTCTACTTCCCTTCTGCAAATTAAGAAACTGAGGCTCAGAAAGTTTAAGAAATCTGCCCAAACACACATAGCAGAGACAGGAATCATATCCCAGGTATGACCAGCTGTGAAACCCAGGCCCATCACCACCAGGGAGCACTGCCCCTTTGCCCCAGAGTAGGGTAGGGCTGTGTTCCTCCCACCAAGAGGCTCCAGGTCCATGAGAGATTTCAGCCCCCACCCCTGCCAGGAGCCCAAGAATGAACTGGAAGCAACCATGTCACCTCCTGTGTGTGACCTCTGACCTCCCTCCCACATGCCCCGCCCCCCGGGCAGAGTGTCCCCCACGCCTGCCCGCCTGCCCCGCTCTGACCCTGGCGCCTGCAGGTGCGGCTGGTGATTGCCGAGAAGGGCCTGGCGTGTGAGGAGCGGGACGTGAGCCTGCCGCAGAGCGAGCACAAGGAGCCCTGGTTCATGCGGCTCAACCTGGGGGAGGAGGTGCCCGTCGTCATCCACCGGGACAATATCATCAGCGACTATGACCAGATCATCGACTACGTGGAGCGGACCTTCACAGGAGGTACGGCTGCCATTTCCACCAGGGGCTCAGCCACAGACCTCGGGTCCCCACAGGCTCAGACGGGCTCCCAGAACCTTGGGGAGGCTGAGGAAGCCCCCTGGGGTGCGGACATGGCCCAGTCTCCCCTGCAAGGAACAATGGGGCTGCAGACAGGGCTCAGATGCTCCCCAGGAATCACAGAGCTACAGGCATGGCCACCATCCTTGGGATGCCACAAACCCTCTCCCCGGCACTCCAGGGAAAGGGTTAGCTAGTCCAGACATGTCCCTAGGAGCACTGGGGCTGCAGCCTCCTTCCCCAGGAGCTCTGGTGTCAGAGGCACGGCCACAGGTCCTCAGAGCCCCCCTGCAGGACCCAGGCCCTCCTAGTCACCACAAATGGGGCCCAGACCTTCCAACTATGCCAGCACATGGGCAGGGCCTAACCCCCTGAATCCCTATAAGCACAGTCAGGGCCGTGGGCCCCCTAGGTACCCCATAGACACGGGCCCAGGTAGCCTCGAACATTGCCGATATGAGCGCGGCCCAGACACCCCAGAACCCTGCAAGACCCTGTGTCTCCCTCCCTCCCTCCGACCCTCTTCAGGTTCAAAAGCCCACTGCCCATGGCAGATGCTGCAAATCCAGGAGAGGGGTCAGGGCCCAGATGGATACTGTGTAGAAAGAATATGAATGAGTTGCCGACAATTAAAAATCAAAGAAAGTTCCATTTTAAGCATCCAGATTTCTGGCTTCTCCAGCCTGGTCACACTGGGCCGACACCCCCATCGGGCTACAAGCCTGGAGTGGTGAGGAGCTGCCCCTAGGAGACAGGCTGGGTAGACCAGTAGGATCCCCTGTCAGCCGGGTGGAGACTTTGTCTCAAGAGCCTGGGAAAAGGGCTGGTCCCTGTGGGCCTCGACATATCAGGGTTCCAGGATGCTGGCATGGAGGGATGGGGTCCTAGAGCCTGGCCTGTCCAAACGGGGGGTAGGGAAGGGTAGGCGGGCAGGGCGGGACCGCCACCCCCAGCCCAGCCCTGGCCGTGCCCTGCAGAGCACGTGGTGGCCCTGATGCCCGAGGCGGGCAGCGCTCAGCACGCGAGGGTGCTGCAGTACCGGGAGCTGCTGGACGCGTTGCCCATGGATGCCTACACGCACGGTTGCATCCTGCACCCCGAGCTCACCACCGACTCTATGATCCCCAAGTACGCCACGGCCGAGATCCGCAGTGAGTGCCGCGCTACCCCCGCTGGCCCACCGTGTGCTTTGGACAGGAATCCTCCTCCTCATCTCTAGTCCCCTTCCTCCTCATTTTCCTCCTGATCTCCCTCATCCCTCTCTGCCTCTCTCTCCACCTCTTTCTCTCTGTCTCTGTTAATCCCTCTGGGTATCTCTGGCTCGATCCTCCCTCCTTTCCCCCGCTCCTGCCCTCCCTCCTCTTGCTTTCTCTCCGCTGCTCTCCCTGGCCTTCCAGCTCATTCACTCCCTTTCAAACTGAAATGTCTCTCCCTCTCTGGCTATTTTCATTCCCCTCTCCTGCCCCTCTTCTTGTCCTGCCATCCCATGCAAAGGCTACAGGGCTCTGTGGCCCCCAGAGGCTTGTCTTGTCCCGGGGGAGCTGGGGCACCATCATGGTGGAGTCCCAGCCCCAGACACCTGGAGTCGGGGCCCAGGGAGGTCAGGACTGTGGTTGGTGATCCAGGGCACTGAATGACATCAGGGTTGGTGCCGCCAAGGAAGGCTGCCCAGATGTGCAAGGCCCCCTTTGGGGTCTCTGGTTTCTGATTTAAGCATCACGTGTCCTGTCCTAACTGCTAACTTGGACGTGCCCATAGCCTGGCTCATCCTCTAGTTTCCAGCACCCAGTAAACGGGGGTTAGATTAAATCAGACTACGCATCAACCACTGTTTACAGACTTTGGTCCAGGCTCTGTGAAGACACCATGGGGGTCCTATAGACAGATGAAGTGTGGTGATTCTAAGTAGGTACTAGGTGTCTAGTAAATGGTCACTTCCTCCCTCTTGAAGGAGAGAGCCGATGTTTGTAAGTGGGACGGGGCAGGTTGTGGAACTTGATCTCGTCCCTTTAGAGCACCCTTGAACAAGACTCAGAATTTATCAGTATCATCCTATCTCCATTCAGTCAGCAACACTGATGAGGTCTCCTATGACCTAGACCCTGGACAGGGGGCTGGGGACAGATGGGGACAGACACAGCTTCTACTGTCCCAGTCACGGTTCCGTCCCAGGGAAGCAGAATGACAAGTGAGCGGGTAATTGCAGTGCAGGACTAAAGACATTTGCACAGCCTCTCAGGAGGGCAGCCTGGCATCTAGATCAAACACAGAAAGGCCCGCAGCTCAGAGGTGATCCCACAGTTACACCTGGATGTGTGCACCAAGAATCACGTACAAGGATTTTCATTGCGGCCTAGGTGGTGATAGCAAGAACTGGAAACAACCCCATTGTGCATGAGTTGGGAACTGGGCAAATACATTCTAGTCTTTCCCTACATTGGAGCACTTCAAGTCTTCCCATACAATGGACCTCAGCACAGCTATTTTTAAAAAAAGATAAGCCTATGACACTGGGTGTTACGTGCAACTGATGAATCACTAAATTCTGCCACTGCAACTAATAATACACTATATGTTAACTAACTTGAACTTAAATAAAATCTAAAAATATAAGCATACGGGATGCTCTCTAAGATATATTAGTAAGTAGGAATGAAGGGCAAAAACTGCATCTAGCGTGCTAACATTAATATATTTAAAAGGGTGTTAAATGGATACGCAGGTGCTTGCAAACACAGAGGGTTTCTGGAGGGATATACGAGAAGCTATTGGCTTTTGGGGAGCAGAACTAAGAGACCACAGATTGAGGAGAGAGAGATTTACTTTTCACTGTGCATTCTTTTAATATTGTTTGCATTTTTAAATAAGTATGTATGTATAACCTGTTCAAACACTAACTGATTTTAAAAATGTTAACCCTAGAACCAAGGAGTGTTAAGAGAAGGTGCCCATCCCAGCCTTGGGGGCATGGGGGGCTTCTGAAATAAAGCAACACCCAAGGATGACCAGGGGGTAGAAGGGGAAGGAGAGAGAGAATCCCTCCAGCTTCAGGGGTAGGAGAGGGTGTGGTGTATTGGGGGAACTGAAGGAAGTTCTGTGTGGATGATGCGTAGCCCCAGGGGGTATGAGTGGCCGTGGTGGGAGTCTGAGGAGTAGGTCTGACAGAATTGGAATCTTGTCCAAAGAGCAGTGGAGATGGAAATGAACATGGTGGAAAATGGGATGGAAATGAACATGGATAGAAATGAACATGATCCGATGTGTATGTAACAGCACTCCCTCCCCTGAGAGAATGGGTGGGACAGTTAGGAGGTCCTGCTGTCACCTAGGTGAGCAATGATGGTGGCCTGGACTGGGTGGAGGCAGTTCCTAAATACTTCTGGGGGCTGGAGACCCTTCCTCATTCATCCATGAGCTACCTGAAGGAGCCTAGAAGGCAGTGAGGGGTCCAGAGAAGGCCCAACCTGCTCCTCCTTTGAGGAGAGAGATCTGAGGGTTCCAGCTCCACTGGGTGAAGGAAGGGGATCTCACAGGTGCAGAAGGGATCCTGCAGTGATCCCTCCAATCAGCCTAAGGTCTTTTCTGGGCTTGGTTTGCCCTCCTGGAGTCTAAAGAGAGCCACATGTGCATCCCTGGGTGACTGGCAAGAAAGAAAATGCTATACTTTACCTTCACGTTCATAAAATATTAATGAGACTTAATATAGCCCCAAAGCTGAAAGGTCTAGGAGTGTGTTTACTGAGTTTTGTGTCAGGCCAGGAGATGGGGTGGTAGATGGTGAGACATCAGAGGGCAGAGGTTGAACATCTGCGATTACTCATTTACTCAGTCATTCTATTCATTCATTCATATTTTCATTCATTCAACTCTCACTAAGCTCTTGTTCTCTGCCAGCCTGCACTGGGTTTTAAGGAAACAGAGACAAATCTGACATAGCCACTGGTCTCCAGAAACTCAAGTTCTGGTGGGAGACATATATATCCAGAGATAAGTACATCAAAATCTCCACGTATGGCAGGACAGGTTGTGCACTGCACAAGTCCAGGGGTCACTTTTCACATAGATTGCAATGTGAATGGGTTTGTGCAGGGGCAGCTCTGATTACTGTATTTGCATTTTATGGCAGAAATCTGTACAGTGTACACCAGAGGACAAAGGCATTGAGTGGTCAAACCTCCTAGAGGATCAGGACAGACTTCATGGAGGAGGTGATCTTGAACTAGATTTGGAAGGGGATTTTCATGAATACAGGAGAAAGATATTCCAGGAGGTAGAAGTAGTGTGAGCGGAAACCAAGAGGTTTGGGATGGTCTGGCACATTCAGGGAATGCCAAGCGTTTGGAGTGGCTGAAATGTTACCACCTAGGGACAGGGACAGGTGGGGCAACTCAGTGAAAGATGGAGTTGTAAGAAGAGAGGATCCTGCTGTTTTTGTTTTGTTTTGTTTTGTTTTCTAAGGCAAGTTGAAGAGCTTGGATGTTATCTGAGGTCAGTGAGGAGCCAAGGATGGGTTTTAAGCAGGGAGTGGCATGATCAAGTATGTGTTTGAGGAAGACCTCTGAGTGGGGAGAAAGGCATGGAAGGAGAGAGTGCCGGTGCCTCGGGCTGGGTCAGAATCATCCAGAGCGAGATCAATGAGGGGATTTGAACTAAGGGAGGCGGAGGATTGAAAGGAAGAAGTTGAGTATGAGAAGAATAAGAAGGAGGAATCAGAAGGACCTGGGACTGATTTGGTTCAGGGAGCAGGTGAAGGAGGAATTGAGGGCACTCCCGCAGGCATCTGGCTTGGCTCAGTGTGGGGAAGGGCACTGCAGTCAGTGGAGAGTGCAGCTGAGGAGCACGTGGAGCAGGGACGATGACATCAGGTGGGCCATGATGAGTTCAAGGAGCCTAAGGGATCTCTAAGTGGAGTTGAGACACAAGGGAAAGGGGAGAGTAGGATTGGGGCACCACCATCTACCTGACCCACCACATCCCAGACTTACTGGCCAAGAATTCTAGAGAAATCATGGAACAGACCCCAGGATCTTATCCTGCATGATATTTTAACTTCCTCTTATAATTCCCACAGTTTACAGTTAGATTCTCTAAGTTAGATTATGGATACTTCTTTTCTCTCATTAAGAATGATTCTCAAGGTGCTGGCTTGAGTTCCATCATGGACCCACTGTTCCATCACCCTTCCCTTTTTAACATCTTTAAAAGGCCAGTTTTCCCAGGAAATATGGGTTAGGGTGTTCCTAAATCCTCACGAAAATTGCCTCACCAGAGGGGGAAGTTTCAAGACAGCAAAAGTCTCTTACAGTTTTTCTTGCATGAAGCAAGTTTTTCCTTGTGAGCTACAGTGAGTGAGCACCAGACTAAGAATCAGATGGACCCAGGCTTGAAACCCGCTTATCCTTTACTAGTGTGGGATATCATTTAGCCTCTCTGAACCCTTTCCTTTTCCTTTTCTGTTACCTTTACCTGTTACCACAGGAAAGGGTAGGGGAAGACATGCACTGAAGTATGACTTTGTCCAGGTTTATAACCTCTCCATTTCTGGCAAACTCCTCATCCCCAAGTAGTCTCCTCCTCATTGAGGTTTCTTGATGCCTTGTGGCCCTCTGTGTCCCACAGCATTCTGTTCACTCTCCATCACAGATTGATCATGCTGCATCAGAGATTTCTCTATGTGTCTGTCTCTCCCACTAGCCTGAGCCTAGAACAGGATGGCATGTCATCCAACCCTACGTTGCAGCCTGTTGCACCTACTAGGTGTTGGCTGTTGATATTGTTACTTCCCAGACCAGTGCTTGAGTGGGACCATACCTGCAAACTTGTGGAAGAGGGGGTGGGAGTGGTCCTGGGTATCAGAAAGGTGAGGCTTTCCCTATTCTCTCCCCAGGACATTTAGCCAATGCCACCACAGACCTCATGAAGTTGGACCATGAAGAGGAGCCCCAGCTCTCTGAGCCCTACCTTTCCAAACAGAAGAAGCTCATGGTGAGTGCTTCCAGGCCTGCCCAGTTCCCTTCCCCATCACCTTTCCCATGAAACAGTTCCAATGGGAGAAGCTGGTTCTATGAATGAAATGAAAACACTGCTCACTTTTCCAATCCTGTCTCCTCTGTCACTTACTGGTTTTTTGACCTTAGGCAAGCCACTGTCCCACTGGAGCCTTGGTCTCATGACATCTTAGGTTGTGTCCTAAGAGTAGAGCATTAGACAGAGGTTCTTGGGTAACAGTGGCATTGAGAGAGTGTTCTAAGGAGAACCCAGTAAGAGGCCAAGTTCACCTGATCCCACAGAGAGCTCTACAGCCTAAGTGTCACCACAAAGTCGATCCTCACGGAGGCAAGGGGCAAGACAGGTATAGCCCTGTGTCAGTCAGTCATTGGCTACAGATTGCCTGGCGGGGGCATGAGGGATGGGAGAGACCCTCCAGAGTATTTCCAAGCAGCTCTTGTTGGCTGAGAGTAACTCTGGAGAAGAGGCAGCAATGAGCAGCTATAAGCAGATCCTCAGAGCAGCTGGCATATGAAAGTGCCAGGTCTGGCCAGGATAGCCAAGCTCATGGGAGTGTTGTGGGCACCAGATGAGCGGGCTTTGTTTGTAACAGTGGAGCCCTCTCTATGCTGGGAGGGATATTTGGAGGCTGGGTTTGCTGAAGGAGGTTTGAGTCAAGCTCCTTCCAGCCTTGGTTATCCAAGCCCCCTTGGAAGCCAGCTCAACTCCTCTGGTTCCTGCCTGTCCTGTTCCCAGGCCAAGATCCTGGAGCATGATGATGTGAGCTACCTGAAGAAGATCCTTGGGGAGCTGGCCATGGTGTTGGACCAGATCGAGGCGGAGCTGGAGAAGAGGAAACTGGAGAACGAGGGTGGGTGCCAGCTCTGGGGTAGGTGGGTGGTGGAGCCCATCCAGTCCACCTACCCCTGCCCACTTCCAGCCCCTTTATCCCAAAGATCTCAGAGGACCTCCCATGTGGTTAGGGTCATGGACCATGGAGGCAGACAGACTAGATATAAGTCATAGCTTGACTACTTACTAGTTAAGTGACCATGGGTCAGGTACTTCACCTCATTGGACCTCATTTTCTCATCTGTAAACTAGGAATAATAATAAGACCTACTCTAGAAAGGTGTTGAGACGTTGCATGAAATAATACATGTAGGTATTGGGTCAGCACTTAGCACACAGTAGGTGTTTAATTGAGGTTGGTGAAGATGATGACGGTGGTGGCGGTGATGACCAGGACCCACCATACCATCTCACCTTTCCCCTGCTCAAGGATGTATTATGACTCTCTCTGACCTTGACTCTTTCTGTCCTTGAGTGGCTCTCTGACCCTGAGCATGCCAGCTTCATTCCCATCTCCACACCTTTGCTCCTGTAGCTCTTCTAGCTGGGAGTATCCTCTCCATGCCGCTCTGCTCCTTTTTCCTTTTATGTGCTGTCTTTGCCACCGGCCCTCTTTGAGTTTGATTCTGGGTCTTCTCATCTTGCTCTGTTTTAGGCGGTCGGTCTTATCTCCTCAGTTATGCTAATTTACAGAGCCTACGTGATAGGCACTGCTACACTCACAGTGTCACACACACACACACACACACACACACACACACACACACACCATCTGTATGGGAAAGCCATGGAGCACAGTGTTTGAAAAGATGGGTTTAGGAGCCCCAGGCTGGCTCAGTTGGTAGAGCATGCAACTCTTGATCTTGGGGTTGTGAGTTCAAGCCCCAAACTGGGGTGTAGAGATTACTTAAAATCTTAAAAAAAAAAAAAAAAAAAGAGAGGTGGTTTTCAAGTCAGACAGAGGTTTGAGTTAGAGGTCCAGCTTTGCTGTCTATACTGTGTGACTTGGATAACTTGCTTCCCCTATTGGAGCCTCAGTTTCTTCACCTGTAGAATGAGATGGTAATAATACAACTTAATGCCATCTTGTTGGACTCTTATAAAAAGTCAAAGTACTTTGCCCACTGCCTGGAACATGCTAGTTTAAACATATGGCAGCTAAAGGCATGCACATTCTCTGTTTGAGAAAACTGAGGCTCAGAGAGATACAGGGACTTGCTCAAGGTCATGTGGCTCGTAAATGGCATGGTTGGGGCAAGGACAGGTTTGCCCCTGATAGGTGCAGTGCTCTTCCAGCATCTCACAACTGAGGCAAGCATACGGTATGCACAGATACCTAAAGGAATAGGACATTGTCATGAGTTCCAAAGCCAGGGCCCTAAATCCTCTGTAGAAAAAAGCATGGCAAGGCTTAGTAATAAAAATAGTATACACCTCAAGCAGGAACTTTCTCCTTTCTGTCAGAGAAGGTGCTTAGGAGAGCCGTTGCAGAAGAGTGCTCAGAGGCCAGAAGGCGTGGTGTTTCCAAGGTTGCCTCTGGGGTCAGAGTCCCAGCTCTGCCATTTTCTCATTGGTTGACCTTCATTATCAGGCACATCTTACGTATTTATGGATTAATTTGCTCAGCTGCCCTGACAAAATACCACAGACTAGATGTCTTAACCCACAGAGATTTATCTTCTCACAGTTCTGGAGTCTGGAGTCAAAGATCAAAGTGTTGGCAGGTTTGATTCTTTCAAGATCTCTCTTGGGCTCACGAGGTCACATTCTTGCTGTGTCTCCATGCATGCTTTGCTCTGAGTGCATGCCCCTGGTGTCTGTGTGGCAAAATGTCCTCTCCGTATAAGGACACCAGATTAGTTAGGGCCCACCCTGATGACCTCATTTTAACTTACTTACCTCTTTAAAGGTCCTTTGTCAAAATATAGTCGCATTCGAGATACTAGGGATTAGGGCTTCAACATACAAATTTTGGAAGGACACAATTCAGCCCAGACAACATATCTTTAACAACACTTCCTGTGAGCCAGGCACTGTGCTAAGTGTTTCACATAGTTTAATGCATTTAATGCCCCTAGCAACTCTAGGACATAAGTAATATGAGTAATCCTATTTAAACAGATGAGGAAACTAAGGCACAGAGAGGTTCATTAACCTTCCCAAGGTCACACAGATAGAAATGGTGGAGGCTAGATTCAAACCCTGGCTCCCAGAGTCTTCAGTTTTTAAGTGCTAGCTCTGCTGCTTCTTCCGTTCTGTAAAGGGGTGATAAAGAGAAAGCCCACTTCACAGGGCTGTTGTGAGGCTCAGTGAAAAAGTGAGGGTAAGGGAATAAGCACATGGCCTGGCACACGGTATGGAAATGTCCACACATATTAGCTGCTGATACGATCAAGGGAAACACAGAGTGTGACCTAGATGGAGGGCAGAGTTGAAGGTCCTGGAGAACAGCTGTGGATGCTCATTCCTCATGTGATCTGTAGATAGGGAGCCTCCTGACCTCAGGCTCTGTTTTGGTCCTGAGCTCTTCCAAGAGGAGGCAGCATTGTAGTGTGCCATGGCAAGATGACTGGGACTGTTCCAGATGGAGATCCTTGTGTCCTCCATGGCTGCGGGAGGCAGCAGAGGTCTGGGGAGGTGGCTGGGCCCACATGGTCTCATTCACCCACTGGGGCACCCCCAAACTTTCCTGGGAGTAGTGCTTATACCCTGCACTTGTCCCCTTCTGAAGCAGAACCCAGAGTTGGGAACTATTACAATGTCACAGTTAAGACCTCTAGAATGGAGCCAGATGACATGGACGTGGATTCTGGGTCAGCTACCTCCTAGTTTTGTGACCTTGTAGGATTCACTTCACTTCTGTGAGCTCATCTACAAAATGTGGATAATAATAGACTCTAACTTGCGAGGTTAGATTCTAGGTTGCGAGGGTTCATAAAGATAATGGGTGTTGGTCACTCTCCACAGTACTTGGCTAAAGGTAGAATGTTCTAGAAATAGCACTTTCAAAAATAATAACCGTTCTTCTTCATTCATTTATTGAAATATTTCTTGGACACCGATTGTGTGCCAGGTCCTGAGGATAAAATTAAGTAAAAACAAGACATTGTTCTTGCTCTCATGTAGTTTATAGTCTGGTAGAGAAGAAAGACATTAATCAAATAATCCCATCAGTAAAAACAGAATTATAAACAGTGATAAGGGTTAAGATTGATAGTAAAAAGAGTCTGGCAAATTTGATAAAGCTTCTCTGAAGAAGTGACGTTTCAAATGAGACCTGAAGGATATGGAAGGGCCAGCCTAGTGAAGAACCAAGACAGGTGTGTCCTAGGCTGAGGGGACACCATGGTGAGGGGATAGCTGGGAACTCTTTGGTAACTGGGTACTGTGTGGTCAGTAACAGGAAAAGTGGTGTAAGTGTGAGGTTGGACAGAGCCAGAGAGATGCAAGCTCATGGACCTGTATTTAAGATTTAGAATATTCCCATATTTATATTTTATTGAGAGTTTAAATTTAGTCTATATTTAGAATTTAGATTCTGTCCTATGTACAATCCATCCAATGGGAACTCCTTGGAGGGTTGTGAGAAGGGGATTGCATCAGTTAGCTTTTGCCGTATAACAAATAAACTCTAATTCTGGGTCACTTAAAAGAACCTTTTATCTGCTCATGATTTGTGGTTTGGCAGTTTGGGCTGGGCTCAGCTGGGAGCTTCTCCCTGTCCCACATGCTGGTGGTGGCAGCACTCAGGTATCTGCAGCCAGCTGGTAGACCTCGCTGGCATGTCCAGCAGCCGGCTCTCCATCAGCCTGGCCAGTGGGCCACATGTTGGTCATCATCCAGCAGGCTAACCCATGCTCATTCATATGGTGGTGGCTACAGGGTCTCTGAGAACAGCAAGGGAGCAAAGACTCAGCAGGCAAACACCTTTCAAGCTTCTATTTGTGTGGAATTTACTGAGTCCCGTTAGCTAAAGCAAGTCTGGGTTAAAAGGGTGATGGCTGACATTCACCACCTGTTGGCAGAAGCAGCAAAGCCACATGCATACAGGAATGGGAGGCATTGGGTCCACCCAGGGTGAGATGTTCTGATTTTAGGAGCACTCTGGTTGTAGTGAGAATGGATTTCAGGGGAGACAGAGTGGAGGCTGTCACAGCAGCCCAGGAGGGATGATGCTGACTTGGGCCGAGGAGGTGGCAAGGAAGATGGGGAGGCATGGATGGACTCGAGAGGCGTTTTGGAGACAGAATGGATTGGTACTTGCGGAGTGGTCTTATGAGGAGGGAAGAGTAAGGGAATGGAATCCAAGATGCCTACTGGGTTTTGGTCTGAGCTATTGGATGGTGCCATTTCCTGATATGGATGGGAGGTGGGTGCAAGTGTTTGATTTGGGACTCAGTGTGTTCAAGAGGCCTTTCAGACACCCAAGAGGGGGTGTCATAAAAGCCGCTAGGTATTCTAGTCTGCCTTGTAAAGGAGAGGTCAGACTTTGGAGAGAGATGTGTGAGTCTCTAGCATCTCTGTGTGGTATTTAAAGCCACAGAACTGGGTGATTCATCAAGGGGGGACAAAACAGAGTCAGGCCTGATGTGTCCTCTTGCTGCACAGCAAATTGCCCATGAATTAGTGGCTGAAGCTGCAACAAAATGCACATTGATTACATCACACATCTTCTGTGGCTCACGACTTCTGGAGCAGGGGGGGCTGGGTGCTTCTAATTTAGGGCTGCATGATGCGGGCTGTGCTCAAGCTGTTGGCTGGAGCTGCAGTCGTTTGAGCTGGAGAATCCACAGCCAAGACGGCTCCTTCACACCGTTGGTAACTGGAAGTCTCCGGCCCCTGCTGGCTGTTGGCGGGAGGCCCCAGTTGCTCATGACCTGCGCTTCTCAATGGGGCCACTTGAGTGTCCTCACAACATGGCTGCCGGCTCTTCCTGGAACCAGTGCGGCAGAGAGTGAGAGAGGTGGCCACAGTGATTTCCACAACCTGCTGCTGGAGGCCACTGTCACTTCTGCCACATTCTGTTCACTGGAAGCAAGGGACAAAATACAGTCCGTAGTCAAGGGCAGGGAGATCGGGCTCCATCAGAGATGTACTGAGTGGCTCGTGAGTGCATTTTAAAACTGCCTCCCTGCCCTGAGGTCCCCCCATGTAGGGAGAGCGGTAGAGGCGGAGGAGCCAGTAAAGCCGACAGAGAGTCACTGGGGCAGCAGGAGGACCCTTGTGTCAATGAGATTTAGAAAGGATCGTGCTTTAAGTAGAGAACAGTGGCAAATGCTGCTGGGAGTCAGAGAAGCAAGGATAGAAAAGCGTCCCCTGGACTTTGTCTCACGACTGTCGGTGACCTTGCCAAGGGCAGTTTCACTGGAATGTGGGGGTGGATGGCTGGTGAGGGAGGAAGACAGCAGGTGTGGGCCCCTCTTGTGAGACGTTTAGCTATGGAAGGGAGTAGAGAGATGGAATGTTGCCTGAGGACGGATGTGGGGTGAAGAGGGGAGATACAAGTGTGTTTTCTGGCCGTGGAAAGAACCTGGTGGGAAGGAGACATCAGTGCTGTGGGATGGATGGCACTGAGTCCAGGAGAGGACGTGAGGGGCGTCCTACAGGCCGGGGCCCCGAGGGAAACAGGGCACCTTCAAATGGGGTAAGTTAAAGAGGACTTCATCAAGGGACCATTCACAAATGTGTGGGCAGGACGCAGGGAGAGCACAAGGAAAAACGGGGTGGCCTGGGTCTGAGGTTGTGAGGGGTGGGAGCCGTTGCAGGAGCCTGGAGAAAGAGGCTGTGTGGAGGGGGGACGGCCAGGCAGGAGCCCATGGCGACCCGCAGAGAGGACTCCCACCTCCCTTTCACCCACCCACCCTCCTACCTCCTGCCTCCGCTCCCCAACGGCCGGACCCAACTGGAGCCTGAGGGCTGGATGGAGCCCCACTGGGGTGGGAATCTGTCCAGTTGTCCTCCTGGGACACAGAGCAGCGTGGAGAAGGGAGGAGGACGGATCTAGAAGGCAAAGGGGAGACATGCAGCCTTGGATGGTGCAGAGAGCGGCAGGGGGCCCGGCCTTGAGAGGAGGTGGCCGAAGGCAGGGTGCGTGTGCCTGGCTTTGCAGGGTTCATGGCCAGAGTGAAGGCTTTCCTGCCTGAAGGCTCCTGTTTTCTGAATGCCGCACGTGGTGATGTCCCAGTCCGAGTGAGGACTAGGGACCCGGTGTGAGGAAAGGCGAAAGCTGTGTGGCCGTGTCTGCAGGCCGTGGGGAAGCCAGCCTACTCTGGAACTCATAGACGCCTGGAGGTGGCTGAGTGCCCTCTTGGGCTTTGTGCTCATGAACTTGAAGCCTAACTGGTCCGTGTAAGCGTCTCCAGCACACTCAGCTGGCAGACTCAGGGGAGGCAAAAGAGTTTGTCCAGGGCTGGGGGCTTTTCAAAGTGAAAACAGAATTCTAAACAGTGATAAAAGTGTTAAGATAAGTGTTACTGTTTTCCTATATACACAGAGCTGGAGGAGAGGGGCAAACGGAAGGGCGACCCGCCAGGCAGCTACACATGTCCGCACACGTGGAGGTTGTGGCTCTCAGCATCTGCCCACAGACAGAAACACAGGCATGGACACACTCAGACAACGACACACACATAAATGCTTGGGAACGTCTGTCTGCCGCCAAGCAGCCCACCCGGTGGACGTGGGCATCACTGCACTTACGCGCCTGGGGCTCCACACCACATGGACGCAGTGCCCACGTGCGGATAGCCACGTGTGTAAACACAGTTGTTGCGTGGACTTGAGCAGGCGCACACAGGGGCAAACAGACACAGCGCACATGAGGCGGACACACAGATCTGCACACACACCCTACAGAGAACGCACTTACCGAAAGGGGCTCGAGAGTCTGTGGCGATCTGTGCCTGTGCACACGCGCGTCTGCACGGGGACGAGGCCGTGTTCTGTAGTGGTTACACACAGGCTCTGGAACCTGGGCTCAAATCCAGGCTCTGATCGGACACGTCCTACCTGCGTGGCTTTAGCCGAGTTACTTAACCTCTCTGTGCTTCAGTGTCCTCATGTGTATTGTGGGGATAATAATAGCACCTACCAGACAGGGTTGTTGGGAGGAGTGGGGAGATGACACCACACATTCTGGTGCCTCTCCCACCCCACAGACTGTTCCTCCCCTGCACCTCTGCTGGTTTCTCCTTATCCACTACCTAAACCTTGTCCTGCCCGGGGCTCAGTCCTTGGTCCTATTCTCAAATCTGTCTTCTCTAGTCTGTTGCTGGGAACCATGGCCCCGATCCTGCCTCTTTTCATGGCCCCTCACCCCCATCCTGACCTCACCTCGCTCCGGAACTGGCAGTAACTCCCCCTGCCCCCACCAGGAAGAGCACTCCTTTGCCCGCACCGTCAGCTTCCTTGCCCGCCTCTGGCTTTATCACACTTCGCAAAACCTCAAGTGGTTACATCCGCTCTCTACCTAGTAGTTCCTGTGCCCGTGGACCCAAGTGTGGCTGGAAAAACACACATGTGCCGGCTGGTCTCACTTTGAATTCATGACCATGAGGCTTAGATGGCTCTCCCGCTGCCCGAGGGTCCCCCCCATCCCGTCTTAGTCCCCTTTCCAGGTGACTGCTTAATACCTTCTCCTTCCTCCTCAACCTTCCACCCGCTGTCCCCAGCCCTCCCCTCACTCACTGAGGACACCAAATGCTCGAACCCCACAGCGCCCCCCCACCAGCATCTGTGCTGTACCCATCCGTCCTATACACACCACATTTTACCAGTTCTAAGAGACTTCTTTGTTACAACACATCATAACATCTCTGAAATTGGAATGTTTCTCACAAGCAAAGTCGAACTGGCACCACTTGTTCTCTCCGGGGTGGCTATCTTCCATTCCAGATACAGTGATGTACACTCCCTTGAATTACTGAGCCTGAGCTGTCCTTGAACCAGCAACCCCTCCCGTTGTATACTAGACGTCCATCCGCTCAAGCACTTGTGGTGGTAATTCTCTCCACTGTCCTCGGTAGCATCATTTCCCCCTCTCTGCGGGGTCATCCCCATCAGCATGCTGGGTTTTCCCTCCCCGCTTGCAAAGACACTCTTGACCTGTCTCGCATTATTGACGTGTCCTTCCCATCACAGCAAACTCCTTGACAGAGGGATCTTCGCTCACAGTCTCCAGTTCCTCTCCTTCCTTTCTCTCTTGGACTCCCTCCAGCCAGGAGTTCAGCGTCAGCATCCACTCCCACTGCTCTTGTCAAGGTCACCAGTCACCAAATGCCACCATAGTTCTCTGGCTCCTACTTGACCTTTCTGCAGCATTCGAATACCTCCCTGCTTCTCCTTGGAACACTTTCTTATCTTGGCTTCCAGGATCACACCCTCTCCTGGTTCATCTCTTACCTCCCAGGTGCTCCTTCTCATGCTCCTCTGCTGGTTTCTCCTTGCTGCCCAACATCTGACTCTCGAAGCCGCAAAGCTCAGTCCCTGGTCCTATTCTCTAGATCTGTCTACACTCAGATCTGAGTGTAGACTACCCTTGCTAATGTCCTCCCAACTCCATGCTGATGATGCACACTTAACTAGGTATACATACCTCTAATTGCTGATTCACCATCTCCCCTTGGAGATCCAACAGGCATCTTGAAGGTTATGTATCAAGAACAAACTCTGGATTAGACCCTTCCTTGCACTTTGCCTCCCTGTCCTGTGAAAGCACGAGCCTCTGAGGACACTCTGTCTGTCTTGTCCTGTCAGGTCTTCATGCCCAGCACATACTAGATAAACATGTGTTGGGTGAATGAATAAATGAATGAACAAGAAGCCGCAGAGTGAAAGGGATGGAGGGGCTTAGGCTTTGATGGTGGGGGGCATCAGACTCAGGACATCTCTGAGTTGAAAGGAACACCGGCTCAAAGATGCAGAAGCCAGCCTCCCGGGACAGCAGACCTCACAGGAAGTGGGCAGCAGGGGAGCGCATTCCAGGCATGAGACCCAGCAGGGGCAAAGGCCCAGAGGTGGACATGGAGCTCCTTTGGTCTCCTACATCATGTCTTGGTTCAAAACCCTGCAGTTCTTCCCCACTGACCATGTCATGTCCATACCCCTTTGTGGAACTTCTAAGATTTTTCCCAGTGTGTCTCCATCTACTTCTCTAATCTTGACTTTTCACAAATCACTCCCTGCTCCCTGGGCCCCCCCCCAGGCAAGCCATGCCCATTTCCAGTCCCTCCGGCTGCTGTGTTGAGAGCGGACTCAAGGAAGTCAAGGGCAGAGATGGGAGATCATCAAGGGGACATTCTGAAAATTCCAGTGAGAGAGGATGGTTGTTTGGACCGGGCTGGTAACTGCAGAGGTGACCTCACACTCTGGCTGTGTTTGGAAGAGAAGCTGACAGGAGTTGCAGACACACTACATGTAGAGGATGAAAGGAAAAGGACTCGCCATGACATGGGACTTCGGACCAAGCAACTGACAGGGTGGGCACGTGGTCACTGACATAGGGATGAGCATGGTTTAGGGGTGACAGGGTTTAGGGGTGACAGGGTTTAGGGGTGACAATCAGGAATTTGGTTTTGGACATACCGGGTTTGAAGTGCACGGTGGATATCTGAGTGGAGGCTGCTGAACAGGCGGGCAGTTAGACACAGGAGGTTAGAAGTTAGACACGTGTATTTGCACTTCAAAGTCAGTTGATTTAAAGAAAAAGTACTAACAGAGGTAGTCTAAGTCTTAGGCAGAAGTGATTCAAGAAGTGATTCAAGCCGCGGCCCGGTGGCTGTGGGAGCTGGCAGAGGCCAGAGGTGTCAGTGGTGGAGAAGTGAGTCCCACCACCCCCATCTCCTCTCCCTTCCACTCCAGGGCAGAAGTGTGAGCTGTGGCTCTGCGGCTGTGCCTTCACCCTCGCCGACGTCCTCCTGGGAGCCACCCTGCACCGCCTCAAGTTCCTGGGACTGTCCAAGAAGTACTGGGAAGACGGCAGCCGGCCCAACCTGCAGTCCTTCTTTGAGAGGGTCCAGAAGCGCCTGGCCTTCCGGAAAGTCCTCGGCGACATCCACACCACCCTGCTGTCGGCTGTCATCCCCAATGCGTTCCGGCTGGTCAAGCGGAAACCCCCATCTTTCTTTGGGGCATCCTTCCTCATGGGCTCTCTGGGGGGGATGGGCTACTTTGCCTACTGGTACCTCAAGAAAAAATACATCTAGAGCCAGGCCTGGGCTTGGTGCCTGTCGGTGTCTCTGTACTGTGTGACTCCCAGCAAGCTCTCAGTCAGCCACTGTCTCATGAACACTCGGACAGCCACTCCCCGCCCCGTTTGGAGTAACTCTATCGTCAATGTGAAAACATTCCATAGTTTAGAAGTAGACGTTGCCAATGCCGTGAGTTGAGGCCACGGCTCTACTAAAGGAGAGAAAGAGTGAGTGTGAGAGAGAAAGAGAGAGAGAGAGAGAGGGAGAGAGAACAGAAACAAAACACGAATGCCTTTTCTTTTAATTCAAGGTCTCAAGATGGAACTGTGGGGACTGGTTAGGATTCGAGGTGAGTCCCAGGCTGTTTCATCTGCCAGGGCCCAGATTCTGGGAGGTGCTTGGGGCTCGGAGGGCCTGACCCCTCGCCTCCCCTTCCCTCTTGCCCAGGGAATTCTTCCACAGGACAAAGCCAACATCAACACTGACTTTTCTAAGCGGTGCCTCTGGGTGGGGCTGGAGACCGCAGACCCCGGGGAGGCCCCTGAAGACCTGAAGGGGCTCCACTCTTCTCCTGTACATGGACGGAGACAGCACTGGCTCCAGCCAAGGCAGTGGCAGCCAACCACCAGGTCACGCCTGGGACCGACCCCATGAGCACACCCTCTTGTTCCCCTCCTGATTTGGCCAGTGGGTTTGCTTTGACACTTACCAGAAGTCCCTGGAGGCAGCGACCATCCGTCATCCTTTTCCCACCTGGGGTTGACATTTCCCACCACGGGAGGTGGCCTTTCAGCGAGGGCCCTGTTTGACCTTCTTCAGAAGGTCAGTCCTGGCCTGAGTGCAGGGGTGGGTCTGGAGGTGGATGGACTAGGGTCCGTCTCTCTCTGCCTATGCCAAAGCCACCTCGTTTAATGCTCACCTTCCCCATCTCTTGTGGGGCTCCCCCTGTGTTCCACCACACCACGTGGAGAAGGGGAGGTGCCTGCATACCTGCTGCCCTCCCTGGTCATGTCTCACTTTCCTGTGCCTTTTGCATGTTGGGAGAGGGTCTGGGTGTCACTGCCGCTCATGCTTAGAAACCACTGAAAGCCCCCAATAAAGCATTCAGGAGGAGCATTTTCTTTTCATTTCTAAACATGTGTTTTCCATCCATCTCTCATTTCCAGAGTCTGGGGCCGGAGATGCAGAGACACGAGGTTCAGACTCAGAGTTGAGTCCAGAGCTCAGGTTGCTGGTTGTGGGGATGGCTTCTGGATGGACTTTGCAATGCTCTGACCTTGGCCTACACCCACCTCACTTGGACACAGGGCTTCCCAGTTTATAAAGCGTGCTCACAGCCATCTGCTCATGTTAACCTAGATGTGGTCCTCCCTGTGTTACACCCAGAGCACATGCCCCACAGTCCTCCAGAGGGAAAAATGGGCTAAGATGTCTAAAGAACATTAAACCAGGGATATAACTTGTAGAACATAAAGCATAGTTTATTGATTTTTGCAAAAATGTATAATAATTTGCCTTTGTTTTGTTTTGTTCATCAAGATGGAAAGAAAAAAAAATAGCCAGGGCCCAGATAGGGCAAGCACAGAACATGACAGCAGAGTCACCATCTGGTGCTGTTCCCCCCTTGGGCTGGTCAAACATCCACGCAGACTCTCCACTCATAATTAAACTCCACTCAAGAACAGAAACATCATGCTTCACCCCAATGGGGTTGACTGGTCTCCTGCTCTCACCCTCTCTCCAAAATGAGACTCAAAAGGCCTCATCAATAACATCATTCTGGATAATGTTGGATTCTCTTCTTGTTCCTCTACTTCTAGAGGTCACAGGCACTCCTTGATAGGTTATAACCTACAGATTAAAACATCAGTTTAGCCATCACTGGCATTCCTTATGCACAGTGTATACACACACATGATAAGCAAGGAAGAAGTCCACAGAGCCGCCAGAGTCCTCATTTCTGTAACCGATCCCAAGGCCATTGGTGATATTGATCATTTCTCTCTTCCCCACTAGCTATTCTAGATTCTCTTTGTCCTCAACCAACAATTCGTGGTTGGGGTATTTTATCTGGTGAAAGGACTCAGACTTTGGTGGTCCTTTCGCTGCTGTGGTTTCCCATTACCCTTTTACTACTGGCCATGGAAATTCTGTGGGGCACCCCGGAGAATCCTCAACTTCCTATACAGAGTGTCCCAGGCCACCATTGCAGAAGCAAGCCCATGTACCCTCGGGGATCGGGACCAATCCCCGAAGTCTGTAGAGGACCCTTTTTTGCCTCTAGTTTCAACAGTATGAGATCAAAATGTCCAAATGGCAACCTCAACTTCTGCTAATTCAGCTGAACCACTGACGTATTCCCCAACAAAAGCATTCCTTCCTTAGGAACCATAATCTCTAACCATCAAAGTGCAAAGATTCAGGGATGGGAAGTAGCATTTTTGTGAATGGGTTATTATGTGCAGTAGTGAGGGCTAGTCTCCCATTTGTACCTCAGCACTGCTGGATCTGTGTTTTCTGGGTGTGGGAGAAACAGCACCGTGGTCTGTGTGAAGTGTAGACTGCATCCTGCAGGACATCACCCCCTGGTGATCCTGCCTGGTGCAGGAGGCCATTTCAATGCTCTATAAGTCTGGCTGCTTCTAGATAACAGACCTAGTAAGACCAGAAGGTTCCATAGGTATAATTGTACTGCTGCATTCTTCTGCTGTGATATCAACTCCTTGGCCAGAAGCAATGTTGTATGGAATACCAAGACTGGATCCAAGGTGTCCATGGGCGTGGAGGTCAAAGACGGCAAATCCATACATAGAATATAAAACTTGTGCCCCTCCATGATGGAAGGGGTCAGTGTACTCCATCTGCCCCTTTTTGTATTTGAGCCCGTTGAGCAAGCACTAGGGTGGCTGGGGGAGGGAAGGGCTTATGCCTACAGAACAAGTCATGTCCATCTATGTGTTGAGAGTCTCCTCTACAGTGAGTCCTTCTGGCGGGGATATCCGCAGAGAATACAGACATCCTCTCTCTCCATGCCCCTTGTTACAGGTCTGGCCACAGCCTCTCCCTCACAGGTCTCCTTGTTACCAATCTTCCATTCACATTCTTGAGCATCCAGCCAAACCACCCACCCCACGAGTACGTGCAGATCTGCATTTCTGGACTTCTGTCTCCATCTCGATAGAGTGGACAACCACAGGCACTGTTTGAAGTCCTGTCCGCTGAGAGGCTTTTCCTTCTGCGATGTCTCTGAGCCCGTCCCATGGTGCTGCGGCCATCCACTCTCAGCTGGTACCAGGACGGAGGTTTTTCTTCTTCCATCATTTGATCCTAGGGAGTTCGTCACATGGCCTTAGGTGTTGGGTGAGGGAGAGGTGACAGTGTGGCAGGAAGAGCTGGCGGAGTCTGAGCTGTTTCACTTCCACCTGAGAGAATGGGGCTAAACATACCTAGCTCTGTGGCTGAATGGATCAGATGACACCCGGTTCGGGATGCACAGCTCAGGCTGCCTCGTCACTGGGTGTCTCGTGGCCGTGTTCAGTTCTACCAGAGCCCAGGAGCAGACCAGAAACTAGTTTTCTAGTTGTAAATTGTTATTTGCAGACGAGGACATGACTTTGTTCTGGGTGCTAGGGGTATGCAGTGAGATCGTCCACTAGGGCTGGCGGGAGGCTCCACACACCATGTCTAAATCCCAGACTATTTAAACACTGTTGGGCCTGCTGGAACATGAGGCTCGACGGGCAGAGCACCTTGCACGGCAGCCCGAATCTGCTTTGGGAGCCGTCCAAACCCAGCAGTCTAGAGCTGACTCAGCGAACGGTCTGGAGCAGCACACGCAGATGGGCATACGCAGATGGGCACACACTGTCTCTCAAATCCGAAGGGGGCCACCAACTGCACTGCTTTGATCTTAGCAGTAGGCGTAGCAACCTTTCACTTGGAGGGGACAGCCTGACATTTCCTAACCCCTAGGGCCCTACAAATTTCACCCCGGTTACGGGCCCTGAATGTCCCTGGGGTTTAGACCACACCCTCTGGCGGGCGTGGGTCTTGCCAAGGCATCTGGTGCAGTCGCTATTTCCTGTTCACTGGGCACAGCCCGATGTCATCAGTGTCGTGCATCGGCGTTCTGTTATACAGACAAAGGTCTCTACAGGTCAAACTATGACGGAGAACAAAAAAGCTGACATAGCCCCACGTTAAGAACTGCTGCCCTGCCAAGGGAAAGCAAATGGCTTTTGGTGGTCCTTACTAAACGACACAGAGAACAACACTCCAGCCCAGAAGCTGAACTCAAAGACAGACACTGCATCAATTTGCTTTAGTGAAGAAACCACATCTGGAAAAGCAGCTGTCTGAGTCACCACCCCACGGAGTTCAACAAAACATTCTCCAGGTCCCGTCCACTGTACAGTGTGGAAACTAGTCTAGTGTGTGAGCGCAGTGGGGAGTTCTAGGAGCCTTCCCCTCATCTACCCAAATAGCCCTTCTACCTAAATAGGGAGACAGGAATGCTGGGATGGACTTAACACACAACTTTGGCCCAGGAGCTAAGTGGAAGCTTAGCCTGGGTTACTGGGGACAGGAGAAGAGGGTGACTGACCAGCCGCAGGAGGCGGAGGTCTGTCTGGTTCTGCTGAGACTCCGAGGTGCTTGCCCATGGCAAAGACAGCCAAGTCAGTCTCAGTTTGGAGACAGGGAGGGTCTTCAGCTGTTACGAGAGCTGGCAGCTCTGCTTAGAACCTGCAGAGAGACCGATGCCCAGCCAAGCTGTGTCTCCACCAAATGCCTAACACATTTCAGCTTTCCTCAGGGAGGCTGGCTGGATGGCAAGGAAGTCAGGCCTGGAGAAGTGGGAATGAAGAAGGAGAAGGAGTAGAGCAGGCGGGGAATGAAGAATTGCTACGGTGCATACCAAGCGGTTTTTAATAAGAGGGGAGAGACGTCAAGGACTCCGGAGCGTGGATGTTCAGTGTTCTCCCATTCGCGAGGTGAGTGGTAGAAACTGCCCTGGAATGTTTCCTGCTTTCGTTCAGGGACCCAGACTCCTTCCATGCTGTTGCCCCACCTTCCTCTGGGACATTGTTCTCATCCACAGGGCCCTTGATACCTAGGTTTTATCTGCTCAAAAGGGGAAGAGAGGATGGAAGGGCACGTGTCCAGTAGTTGAAGACCTACACTGGGGAGAGGGTCACGAAACTTCCACTCACATTCGATGGGTACGAACTTAATGGCTGGGCCTGGCCCAGCTGCAAAGGCACTGGGAAATGTCATCTGGTTGGGCAGCCTATTGCTAAGGAAGGAGAGAACAGATGTTGGCGAACAGCTAGCAGCCTCTAACCCGAGGAATAGCTGAATGAGGAGAGGCACAGGCAGACGGCTGGAGAAAATCAGACTCTGAGTCCAGACCGGAAGATGCTGTGAACCTCCACTCACTTGTTCCACATATGGGGAAATGGAGGCCCTACATAGACTGGCATCTGGTTGGGTCAGGTCCCACTATGAGTGAGCTAGAGCCAAGAGTCCTTTCCCTGGTCCCATTCTGTGTCTCGGAACACCAGGGAGAGAACCTAGGGTGGAGGACAGGAAGAGAGAACACACAGACATTTGCTCAGAATCCGTTAGCTGCCAAACTTTCTATGCAGTGCTGTGGAGGGACGGAGGGATGAAGCTGATGTGGGGCTCTCAGCACCACCCCCTTCACTGTGGAAATGGGCTTCCCCAAAGTTCCCACTGTTCACAGAAAGGTCTGTGGTGGGGAGCACAGTAAGGTCAGACTTTCTTCCACTCACTGGCTTTTCACTACCAAAGGCGCAGAATCACCTGTCCAGGTCACTCCAGCACATCCCCGAAGACCTGTCTGGTCGTCCCCCCCGCAACCTGGGCACACATTGGCTAAAGGCCTCAGTCTTCCCATCTCTAAAATGGAGTTGATAATACTGCTAGCTGCCATCCAGTGAACACTAACTATGCCCTAGGAAATTTGCATGAATTATTCTTAACTCTGCAAAACATTGATTTTTATGTTTCACTGATGAAGAGACAGAGGTTCAGAGAGTTAACTACCCAAGGTACAAGGGGTAGTTTGGGTTACTGGACTCCCTCATAGGATGCTATGTCCACAGCCCTTGCCATGCGACTCTGGAGCAGGTTCCACTGTGTGTGGAGCTCGTTCCCTGTGCCAAGGTGCTGGGCTGGCCCCTGTGACCACCTCGGGCCAGTGGAATGTTGGTGGAAGGACCGGACACAAGCAGAGGCTTTAATGTCCTGTTCTGTTTGTCTTAGCCTTCGTGCCCTGGTGATCGTCACAAGAAAATCACGTCCCGGGTAGTTGCTGGCCTTTTCGTCTGGGCCCCCGAATGAAAATAGAACAGACCTGAGCCCAGCTTGTGGCCTGGAATAGAGCTTACGTGTTCAGGCCGGCCCCTGTCTGTGACCTGTGAGCATCTGTGGTCAGAAGCCATCATGTTGGGAGAGGTTTGTTACAAAGCATTATTACAGCAATCATTGACTGATACAGTGGCAGACCTGGAATTGGAAGCCAAAGGCTCTAGAAGCCAGAGGCCTTCCTGTTTTCTCCAGGGCCAAGGTCACTGGGAATTACAGTTGAGATCATATAATAAAAATGTCAGGTGTCAGATTAAAAAATTCAGAAGAAATGCTAGTTGTTATTCATTGTATTCAATGTTGCATTTTCAAGAGTACATTGATGACGCTGAGTCATTTCAGGGTTGCTGGGGACGTGTAGGAGTTACATTGCCCAGGCTTCTGAGACAGACATTCACTAGGCAAAGGTAAATGTCTTCAGTAATGAGCAGCCCTCAAAGGAGCCTGATATTTTAAAACTTCTAAAATATCTTCCCATCCATGATTTCATTACACCAATCAAAGACTAGAGAGGTAGAAAAAAAGGTATTATCCCCACCTCATAGATGAGTAATAAGCCCAGAGGGGCTAAGCGACTTGCCTGAGATCACCCAGCTGAGGCGTGGACAGGCAGGATTTGAACGTAGCCTGCTTGCTCCTATCCAAAGCTTCTAATAACTCCGGATCAGAGTCACCCATTCACCCCTGCATTAGTCCCCAGGAGCATGGTAGTATCTGGCAGACATAGAGTGCTCAGGAAATGCAAGCAAAAGTCAAAAAGGGATGGAAAGAGGGGGCTGTGGGCAATGGAGGACAGCAGCCTGTTTGGGCAGGGCCCGAACAACTTTGCTCCAGAAACGAAGATGCTAATCAGGGGCGGTTCCCAGGCTTCTCTACCTATTGATCTCCCAAGCACTGAGCCCATCTCAGCCACACATACCCCAGGCGGCCACACCCTGGCAGAGAAGACGAGCCAAGCAGCAGGGCTCCCTGATAAGGCATCCAGCCCAGTTCCCCAAAATCAGCTGCCTGGACACTGGTGTCAGCCCGACTTTGGCTTGCCTACGTGCAGACAGCACCTCAAACGGGGAGACCTACTTTACCTTGCCCCCAAACCCCCAGATAAACAGAGAACACCTCTCTTGTTTTCCCTCAATCACCATCCCCCCCAACCTTGAAAGCAGGTGGCAGACTCAGAGACTCCATTCCCACGCTAGGCCACCGGCACACCGCCTTCTACATTCATTAACTGTACATTTTAATTACTTCTGAGTTGATCAAAATGAAAACACTGATGTGTACAGGGTTTCTCCTGGTTGTAAAGTAAGTCATGGTGACGATGGCGCAGGAGAGACTCTGTGCACTTGAACACATCCGTCCAGACTTCCCACATACTAGGTCCTGGTCTAAGCACTTTGCAAGCATCAATTCATTTAATCCTCACAACAACCCTATGAGGTGGGTACTCCTATTATCTCCATTTTACAAATGAGGAAATTGAGGCCAGAGGTTAAGGAACTTGTTCAAGGTCACAAAGCCAGTGTGAGTGTGTGTGTGTGTGTGTGTGTGTGTGCTCAAGCGCACGCGCGCGTCAGAGCCAGAATTTAAACCCAGGCTGTCTGGCTGGAGTCCAGTCTCCTTCCTCCTTTGCTCCTCTGGGTGCTTTCTGCAAACCATCTCCGCCTGAGCTGTGGCTGGTCAGTGTAGGTGGGGGGCACACCCCGCATTAGATGTTCAGCACAGTCTGGAGTTGCTCCACTCATCGCCTGCACCCAGCTAGATGAACCCCCTGAAGGCTCGTGTCTCTGAATGAACACTGTGCAGGCCACAGTGCCTGGTTCCCCTGGTGCCCCTGGAATACGGGAGCCGTGAATTTTGAGGGAGGAGAGGTAGCAGCATCCTGACCCTCTGCTTCAGGAACAGGGGCTCAGACAGATGTGACCAAGGCCACACAGCTGTAAGTTCTGGTCACTGGGCATCCAAGGGCCTCCAGATTCCACGCTAAATACTACAGCACTGATTCTTTAGTAGTGAGGGCATTATATTGTAGTGAGGGCATTATATTAACTGATTGGCATCAGTTAAACAAAACTTGACAACCTTTCACTATTACAAGGAGCTTCAAGGAAGTCTTTTGACTTGTTTGCCCACTTCCTCAGCCCGCAGCCCTAGGCTGGGATCGTTGGGTCTGCACATTTTAAGTCTGGACACTACTAGGGTTACTTTCTCAACACGCGGCCCCAATTTACCATCTCCTGTCTCCCCAGGCTAAAAGAGTCCCTGCTTTCTGTGCTGTGTGTGTTCAACTTTAAAAACCCTTCAGAGACCGTATGAGGGGTTTCTGGGACAAGTTCTGAAGGGGCACAGGATTTCTCTTAACAGAACCTCCCTTCTCCCGGACAGCTGTCAGAAATGGCTTGGGTGTAGAGACTTTTTTTTTTTTTTTAAGATTTTATTTATTTATTTGACAGAGACAGATCACAAGTAGGCAGAGAGGCAGGCAGAGGGAGAGAGAGAGGGAAGCAGGCTCCCTGCTGAGCAGAGAGCCCGATGCGGGACTTGATCCCAGGACCCTGAAACCATGACCCGAGCCAAAGGCAGCGGCTCAACCACTGAGCCACCCAGGTGCCCCTAGAGACTTTTTTTTTAAGGCTTCTGCAGCTCACCCCTCTGGGAATAAGGCTCAGCTCCCAACGTCCTGAAAGTCCAGTGGACACCTGCCGTCAGGTCCGAGGTGCACTAGGCTACTAATGCAGACTAAAGGCGGGGGGTGATAAGGAGCATGCAGAGGTACGTTCCTCCGTCACTCACTAGAAAACCAGCTGCCACCTAGGCTCTGAGTAGGAGTTTCTTTTCATGTGGTTTCCTAAAATAGGAGTCGTAACCAGCTTGGGAAGCTTCGCCCAGAATGGAGAAACAGAATCGACCAGAAGAGTTGGTGAGATTACTCAGTCCACTGCTATCATTTATCAGATAAGGAAACTGAGAGCCAGAGCTGGTGAGCGAGCAACTCGAAGTAATACGGGAAAGGAACACAAGCAATGGCAGAATCCAGTTCGGAGCCAGGCGACCTGACTTCTAGCTGGGGGCTCTTCCTATCACAGCAGGGCCCATCCATCACCTCTGCTGAAGGTCCTTCTTTAAGTCTAGCTTTCTTCATGCTCTGTTGCTCCTGAAAATGGGCAGAACGGTAGGTTTCTTGAAAAGGGATGTCTGGATAAAAATCCCCATAGCGTATCTGTGCTTTTGTGCATCCTGTTCTCACTTCCTGGGGTTTCCTTCTCTGCCTAACTGGTTATGTTTTGTGAAAACATCCCCTCACTCCCCAGGGCAGCCGGTTGTCCTCCACTCTCTGGTTCCAGGCCCTGACCTTGCCCCAGCGCTCAGAACACTGGACGGTGCTCGCTGGCTCCTTCCATGTCTTCTCCACAAGATCTTCCATTCCTTGAGCGCACAGATGGATCAAATTCTCCTCTGCAACCCCAGCACACACCGTTAGCTCCAAGGGCACGGACTTTGGACCACCAACGCAGGCGGGGAGGGAGTTTATCCTACCCCATCAGCTCCTGGCTCCCCGTGGGAGTTCGGTGCCGCCGAAGGAAGTTTTGCAGTATGAGGAGCTTCTAATCCTGGAGCTGTGGAGTTTTCAACAGACGCTGCCTGGTGACGCCAAGTAGGCCAGACTGACAAATGAGTGGGCACGAAAAGGCACAGAAAGCCCTCACATGTGCCCAGGCCTCCAGGGCACAGGGCACTCTTCCAGGTGACCTCATGGGAGTGAACTCTGTAACCACTCTCCAGCACGACTCCCGTGAGGCTCCGCTCTTCTCCTTCTGCCAGGAAAACTCCCCAATCTGCTTAATCCAGACCCCAGGATATGGCACAGAGGGAAGCAGTCAATCAAGTTAGGAAATATGTGACTGGACCTAAACCAAACTTAGCTCATAGGATTTGGGAGGAAACTAAAAAAGTAAACACCTTACACAGGGAGCAGCTCCCGTAAGAACTACACCCTTGTCCTCAAGTAGGCTGAGCTTTCCCGGTTCTGGGTTTCTTAAGGCTTTTAGAAAAGAACACACAAGACATGGAATGTGGGTTTTCATTATCTCCAGTTTACTTAATTCGACTGTTTACACGCACGATCTGTGTGTGCATAACAGTGGCAAGAGCCATTCTCTAAATACAATATGCCGCTCAGATGGCGACAGACGCACATGGAGAATGAGGCGTCAGTGAATGAACCTCAGCAAGTGAGGCAAAACAAGCACGGCAGAGTTCTGGGATCCCAGATGCCCTTCAAAGCTTCCTGTTCAGCACCTGGAGACAACAGACACTTTCCAGAAGATGATGCACGACTATTTCAATGGGAGACCCAGACCTCAAATGGTACTCAAAAGTAGATGCTTGTTTCCCTGGCTTCCCAGAGGAGCCAAGAAGTTTAAAGGCTTGGAGGGCAAAAAGGGAGACAAGGGATTATTGTCTGCTGAGCACAGACGAAATGCGGGGCATTTTACCTACATCACCGCCCTTAATCCTCCCAGTTTCATCTCCTCCGTTGTCGAGATGTGGCCATGAAGCTTGCTGTGGTCAGACGGCTCTCAGCGGCGGTGCCAACACTGGAACCCACGTCTTGGGTTTCCCGAAGCCCACACTCTCAGCTACGCCAGGCGCTCTCACTGGGGGACACGGGGCATGTCCCCAAGAGAAAGGCGAGGGTGCTAAGACCGAACAGGAAGTGGTGAACGACCACTCAATACACGAGGGTCAGTCACGGACACTTTGCACAGAGTTAACTTAACGCTGAGCCTTAATCCCAACCGCGAAAGAGAAACGGCTGGAGATTTACATGCGGCAAATGAACATGTGGAGTCACCTAGTGCCTGCTGCCTTTTGGTGCTGAACACGAAACTTAGGAGAGAGCCCAACTCCTTCAACCAGCCTCGGCCACCTACGCCACACCCTCTTCCACTCCCCATTCACAAACGGAAACTCCAGAGGGCAGAAAATTTCTCAAGGGGCCCGTGACATCTGGCCAAGGCTCCCAGAGCACCCCGGTGACACCTATGGAATCTCAGCGCCAGTGTTTCTGCCACCTCTGGGTACAGTGGGTCACAAGTCCCATTTTCATGGATACAAATTAACATGCAGCTGGATGGGATACCAGCTACAGGTTTTTTAAATACATCTTTATAGGAAAGACAGTTTACCCTGAAGATTTTCTGGGCCTCAAGCTCTTAACAATCTAAGCTTGAGTTAAGGCAGTCAAGTGTAGTGCTTGTCGGTTAATGCTATTATCAGGCTTAACTTGGGGGGAGAGGAGGAACATCAAGGAAGCTTCCAGGATGATTATACAAAGTGCAAGGGGCCGGGTACAAAAGGCCTACGGACGCAGCCTGCGGGGGCATGGGGGATGGGAGGGTGCCCTGTCACAGAGCTGTAACCGCACCTTCATGGGTGGATAAGCCGCAGAAGGACAAGGTCAGACATCGGGAAGTGTGCAATGGGGAAAGAAAAGATTGATTTCAAGGCCAGCTGAACAGGCCTAGGTTTGGTCTGGTGTTGGTACAAGTAGGAGGGTGGGGCCAAAGTCACTCCGATATTTAATAAGGACATTTTTGCAAACAGGTTGGCTTCTTGCCATCAGAGGCAATGGAAGCATCTTCCTTCACCTCTGATCTATCATAATCTCATCCAAAATGTAAAAATCCCTTGGGCCAGAGCAGACTGATCGATGTACTTACTAACATGCTGTTTAGATTAACTGCCGATGCGTGGTCAGGAAAGTTTCAGTGCCAAGAATGTATTTTGCAAAGTTACTCTGACTCAGCTTAAAGTTCATTCTGTTGTCATGAAAACGTCTCCTTTCGGAATTTATTCTTTATAGAGAAAACAGCCCCTGAAGCGAGGTGGAATTTAATACTATAAGCCAAGAGTTTTGATTATAAAAAGTAAATCAGTGTTCTAAAAAAAAAAAAAAAAAGCAAAAAACCCCAACAAACCTCAAGCTATCTACACACGTACCAAAGGGCAGCATTGAAGTTCTGGGTTATTTTCGGGGGTTTTGTCAACAAAAAACAAATGCCATAGTTGTTATTAAAAACAACAAAGCATTTGCTCAAAATTGTAGGAAAAAAAGGTAACCTTATTGCTCCAAAAACCAATACATAATAGACAATACACACAGAAAACTAGCCATGTTCAAGACAAACCATAAGTGACTCTTAATCTCACAAAACAAACTGAGGGTTAATGGGGGGAGGGGGTTGGGGGGGTGGGATTATGGACATTGGGGAGGGTATGTGCTATGGTGAGTGCTGTGAAGTGTGTAAACCTGGCGATTCACAGACCTGTACCCCTGGGGAAAAAAAAATATTAATTTTTTTAAAAAAAAAAAACTTAAAAAAAAAAAAAAAAAAAAGAAAACTAGCCATGTGCATTACATAAATATCATCCAACACTCAGCCGGAGAGGCACTCCAGTGTCACTGGTTTGGTAGCTAATCACAAGTCAGTTGCAATATATAACATTCTGAGGATAAGCAAATACCTCCACCAGAGAGTGTCTTTCCGGCAGTTGGCTGGTTTATAAAGAACCCTGCTGGAAATAAATGCTTATGCAAAACTGACCCGAGGGCAATACTGTTAAACCACAGCATTAACCATACCAGACTCCAGGATCAGGGAGAGAATGATGGCAGCAGAGAAGGGTCCCAAGGCCCAGGCCTCCCCTTCAGCCACACAACAGAGGCTTTCCTAGTTCTGTACTCTCACTGAGCGTTAGCCCTGCCCTCCAGGGACAAAAGGAACATTACAGATTAAGGTCAAGCCTTGCCAGGGACAAAAAGTGCCGGACTGGGAATGGTGGCGCTTGTGACAAGAAGAGTGGGGATTAAACTCACTCCCCAGACTCCACCACCACTCACCAAAGCTTCCTGGTAAGCTTCCTCTTTGAAGTAGGGTCAATAATTTAGTTAAATAACTAAGAAAAATAATGAAAAAAATACATCAGCCATTGTCCTGCCATCACCCCTTTTGTTTCTCTTTTATTCCTTGTAACTGTCTCGCTTCAAATTCAAACTAGAGCTCTGGGGAGGCAGTCCTGGGGAAAAAGCCTTCAGATACCAAAATCCATAGGTCCCATACCAGCTCAGCAGACCAAACAAGGTGCCGAACACCTTCTGGGTCAAGTTGTGGAAGTAAACGGCTGTGCACAGAAACATACACACCCAGATGAAGGTCAGGCAGCCCAGGGCCACCACCAGGCTGGTGATGGCTGTGTGTAGGCAGTGGCTCCGGTCTGTCTTCACCTCATGCAGCACGGCCATCTCCTCCACAATCATAAGGGCGCAGAAGGTCAGCAGGAAGGAGTGGCCCGAGATGTCAAAGCCATGCCAAAAGCCTCCTCCCCCATGGCACTGCTGCTTATTCTGGTGCTCCTTTCTGACCCCGTCCAGGGAGGGCGACTGGTAGCAGCTGCCTGTGTAGTGTTCGATGTTAGAGAAGAGGGCTGTGCAGACATACCAGATGGCCGTGCCCACCAGCAGGGTACTCAGCCGCCGCAGGACCAGGCCGGCCTTGCCTGTCAGGTGGTAGTTGGTGAGGGCAATGAAAGGCAGGAGGAGACAGAAGGTCCAGGCCCAGGCCAGTTTGACAAAATACCTGGCAGAAGATGAAAGTGGAAGTGAAGACAGGGGACATGGCGGAGAGGAGACAAGGTCATGACTCGGGTCTCTAGACTCTCAATGGAGGGGAAATAAGGAAAGTTGATATAAAGCTACACATAACAACTTCACTTACTAAATTTCAAACAGAATAACTCCTAAATCCTTATTATTATCCCCATTTTACAGATAAGAAAACTGAGGTATGGAAGTATCATGACCAAAGTAGAGGTTCTAAGTGGTGGCGCTGGGATTCAAATCCCAGGCCTGTGATCTTAACCTGTGATCCAGGGCCTGGGAAAGTGGACACATAGAACACTCATGGTTACCCTGGGAAGAAGGTCTCATTTGCTCCGTTTCATAGAGAATGCAAGGCTCAGAAAAGTTCCGTAACTTGCCCAGGGTCACAATCACACTATCAGCGAGCCCAGAGTAAATCTAGGTTTGGCCAGCCCCAAAGCGCGTGTTTTTTCTACACCGTGGCTCTTTCCTCCATGGCAGCAATGATCTCAGAACAGAGTTTGAGTTCAAGCCAGAAGACCGGGTTCAAATCCTGACTCTGACTCAACCTGTTACCACACGTCTCCAGGCCTCAGTTTCCCCAGCTGTAAAATAGAGCTGAGAAGAACAAATGAGGTTGTTTTTTTTTTTTAAAGATTTTATTTATTTATCTGACAGACAGAGATCACAAGTAGGCAAAGAGGCAGGCAGAGAGAGAGGGAAGCAGGCTCCCTGCTGAGCAGAGAGCCCGATGCGGGCTCGATCCCAGGACCCTGAGATCATGACCCGAGCCAAAGTCAGAGGCATTAACCCACTGAGCCACCATCCAGGCACCCCAACAAATGAGTTTTTAAATCCCTCCCAGAGCCAATGATTCAGTCGTTCCCTCCAATTAGCACAGAGGCTTGGAACAAAATGTCAGAATCCGTGGTCATGGTTACCCACAAACAACAGGGGCTTGTCTGCCAGGCCACTTGGCTCCCAGCCCACCCAGGCCAGATAAAGCAGCGGCTGCCTGTCTGCCTCCCCTCGCTCGTCAAAGGTGGCTGACCTGGGGACCAGCCATGGGAAACACACATGCAAGAGGCTTGGGGCTACAACCACACTCATCACCATCTATTCTTAGCCCAGCCACCACCGATGGGTGAGGAAGGAAGGGGGGGCCAAGGACAGGATGACTTTTTCCTGGGTTTCCAGGGCTACTCAATCACCATCCAAGAGCCTGTCATTCACATCTTCCCTGGGAACTGACATGCACGATCTGTCACTGCTGGGGAGAGAAACCAGGGTTTTAAGTAGATAACCGAAGTTGGGCTGATTTTTTTGGGAGATCTTGCTGACACTCTAATTCTAAAGAATCTAAGCTCACTTCAAGGCAGAAGTTTTATCCTTCAGATAAAATTGTACTACTTTACTACTGCAAGTGTTTTTGTGCAAAACCCTTGAAATCCAGGAGTTAAAAACAATAAAGAAGAAAAGGCGCGAGCGGGTGGAGTTAAGGAGGTGTCTCAAAGAACACAACTGGGCTTGCTTCCCTGGGCCACTGCCATGAACTTTGAGTGGCTGAGAAGGTCCAAGGAGATCCAGGGTAAAGGTCAGAGGCTGGAGGACTCCGCTCCTCGGGGACTATCTCGGAGCGGGGTTCCCATCATAGGCGGGGGCGAGGCTCGCAAAGGTTAGCGGTGTCAGGGCGAGAAGGCACAGGTAGTGACGGGATTCTGTCACAAGCCGGGGATAGGGGCGGGGTGGGTATGGGGTCGGACTCCGCGCGGGGTCTGACGCAGATAGGCAGGAGGAAGGTGGCATCTCCAAGCAGGTCCGGGGCTTACTCCTAAGTCCAAGGGGAGGTGGGGGGGGCGCCGCGACAGAGGTTAATTCAACGCCCCATCCCCACCCCCCGAGCCCCGCACACGCGCGCGCGCACACACACAGCCCTGCCCGGCACTCCCTGCCCAGTCAACTCCAGCCGGCTCGTCTGGGCGTGCAGACATCAACTGCTAGTGACACAGCCATTCGGGGTTCCTCGGGCGCGACACGCGCGCAGATGCAGCTGTCACAATGAAGAGGGCCTCCCCGTCCCATGGCTCGTCCATCAGGGCAGCTAAGCCCCTGCTCTATGGACGAGGCGACGGGGGGTCGGCTAGGGCAGGGACAGGAGAGGACCCGGGGCGTACTCACACGTTGAAGACGTTGCGCTTGTTGCTGAGGTAGCTCTCGGGCAACGGGGAGAGCTCCTTGAGGAGGGAGCCCGCCAGCATGCAGGCCGCCAGCGCCCAGGGAAGGTAGCGCCGCACGGCCGCGTGCACCAGCGTTCTCCGGAGGAGCCTCGCGCAGCACTCCAGATGCTCCATGCCCGACCTCGTCGGCCACCGTCCGCTTCCCCGAATCCTCTCGGCCACCGTCGTGCCCTGCGCTCGGAAGAAGCCGCGGCGTCCCTTTGGACGCATGCGCGCCGCCCGCGAGCCCCACCCCGGAGCGCTCGCGCACACGCGCTCCCCCTCCCGGCCACTGGCGGCCTCTGCAGCGCGTCCACTCCGGAACGCCAGCCCTCTTCTCTTCCCAGTCCCGCCGCCAGGCGGCAGGCGAGGAGTCTTGTTCTGGGTCTGGGAAGAAGCTCTCCTGGGAGTATTTGCTGGAGATGGGGAAGAGTAAATGCAGTATGTAGGAATTAGAGAAGCGGTCATAGCACCATTTAGTCTCTCCTAAAAGCTTGGAGACACCGCCTCCATCCGCGCCTTAGTTTTCTCCTCTGTAAAACGGGGAGACAAGAGGAGCTCAACCCTTCGCAAGAGTTAGTGTATGAACCCGAGGTCATTAGGGTGATCCAGGTATAGGGAAATGAGATTTAATTTTATTAGAAAAGAAGTGCACAAAATAATTACTCAATTTAAATGTTTAGTTATTAGATTTTTTAAAAAAGCTTTTAAAACAACTATTGTACTGAGTGAAAATGCTGGACTCTGGGGGTTAGGATCAGATAACGGTGTGGTGACTCAGTCACTCGGTTTATCACAGAGCTAAACCCTCTGACCCCCCCCATCATGGCTGGGTTCCTAACTCAGTGTTTCCCAAATTTCAGGCTCCTCACCTCCCCCTATCCCGCATTGTATCAGTCTCTTAGGACTGCCATAACAAATTACTACAAACTTCTTTTTTTATTTCTTTTATTTATTTATTTATTTTTAAAGATTTTATTTACTTGAGAGAACAAGAGCATGAGCAGGGGGCAGGAAGAGGGAGAAGCAGACTCCTCGCTGAGCAGGGAGTCTGATGCAGGGCTCTATCCCAGGACCCTGAGATCACAACCCCAGCCAAAGACAGACCCCCCAGTGGACTGAGCCACCCAGATGCCCCTAAAGTTCTTTTTTTTTTTTTAATTAATTTATTTATTTATTTGAGAGAGAGGGACAGAGATAGCAAGAGAGAGCATAGGTGGGAAGGAGAGAGAGAAGTAAGCTCCCCACTGAGCAGGAAACCGGTTGTTTCCTGTTTCCTACTACAAACTCCTTGGCTTAGAACAACAGAAATTTATTTTTTCACAGTTCTGGAAGCCAGAAATCCCAAGGGATTGGCAGTGTTGGTTCCTTCTAGAGACTGTGGAGACACTCCTGTCCATGCTTCTCTCCCTGCTTCTGGTGCCTGCAGGCAATTTTTGGTGGCTTTTGGCTTGTAACTTTATAGCTCGGGTCTCTGCCTCCATCAGCAGCACGTGGCCTTCTCCTCTCTGTTCCAGGCTGGTTTTCTCAACTGTGGGTTCAGCAACACCACACTGGGAGCTTAAAACCAGCCACATGGGGCGCCTGGGTGGCTCAGTGGTTAAAGCCTCTGCCTTCGGCTCAGGTCATGATCTCAGGGTCCTGGGATCGAGTCCCACATCGGGCTCTCTGCTCAGCAGGGAGCCTGCCTCCTCCTCCTGTCTCTCTCTGCCTGCCTCTCTGCCCACTTGTGATCTGTCTAAAAAAAAAAAAAAAATTGGGAAAAAAAAAAAAAAAAAACCAGCCACATGGAAGTTTACACCAGTGAAACTGGCAATCACTATAAACCAGGGCTTTATCTGGTTTGTTGATTGTTGATTCTGTTTCTTATCAGGACAATAGTCCTTGGATGTCGGATCTACCCTAAATCCAGAATTTCTTGAGACAATCCTTAGTTATGTCAGCAAAGACCCTATTTCCAAATAAGGTCACATTCCCAGGTTCCAGGGGTTAAGACACATCTTTTTAGAGGTCACTCTTCAAGCCATTATAAACACCTTAACTGATTGTTCTATGTCCATACACCACCAAATACTATTATTTACTTAAAGCTTTTCTTTAAACAGCACATGCTTCAAACTTGAATACCTCCCGAACAGCCTCTCAAGCCAAAAATATCCTTGAAATCATGGATTCTGTGCATCAGTTATATTTATTCTATTACAAATAAAATATTTATATTGAAATATTCATCATCACCAGCCGCCTAAAATAATCTCACGCACCTAAATCAAGGATAGCTACCAAACTTCGGGGAACACTGGCCTGATTTATGCCTAGAATGGGCTAATGTTTAAAGTCTCTCGTGCAGAGAATTAATAAACTAAACCACCTCAAGATGATCTTCATATCTGTAAATTTGCATTTACCTAATCAGGGTTCTTCCATAGCAAGATGTCTCTGGGCTTTCAAGAAGTTGCATATTAAAAAGAAAATATAGTGGTGATCGTACCAGTTTGGTTTTTCATGATTGGTAATAAAAACTACACAGCTAGGAAGATGTTATTTGTGAAGGCAGCTTGTGGATAATACCTGAAACCATCTCTAGCTTCTGAAGTTTGGTAGGTGCTCAGTTATTGTTACTTTCCATAGCAAAATGCACAAGGGTTAAGAACAGGGAGGTACACTGGACATTGTTAAAATGTTTCATTAGTGAAAATCCAGATGCTGACCCCCACCCCAAGAAAAGGTAAAAGGGTGCTGGGTGAACAGAAATTCTAGACATCACCCAAACCGAACTTCCAAAAATGTACCTCCTGAAACGTTCAGGGTTTGTATTTCTTTCTTTTTTTTTTTTTAAGATTTTATTTATTTATATTGAAAGAGAGAGAGTGCAACCAGGGGGGGCAGCAGGCAGAGGGAGAGGGAAGGCTCCCCGCTGAACACGGAGCCTGATGTGGGGCCCAATCCCAGGATCCCGAGATCATGATCTGAGCTGAAGGTGGGCACTTAACCAACTAAGCCACCCAGGCACCCAGGATCTGTATTTCTGTAGAAAGGATTTGGGTTTGGGGCGCCTGGGGTGCTCAGTGGGTTAAGCCTCTGCCTTCGGCTCAGGTCATGATCTCAGGGTACTAGAATTGAGCCCCGTATTGGGCTCTCTGCTCAGCGGGGAGCCTGCTTCTCCCTCTCTCTCTCTGCCTGCCTCTCTGCCTACTTGTGATCCCTCTCTCTGTCAAATAAATAAAATCTTTAAAAAAAAAAAAAGAAAAGAAAGGATTTGGGTTTGATCTACTTAAGACCTTGCAGCTTCATCCCTGGAGAATTTTGAAGATTAGGTTAAACCCAGAGTTGAAAATTTGTAAGTCTATAGAGAAGTTTCTTTCCTTTCTTCCTCCCTCCCTCCCTCCTTCCTTCCTTCCTTCTTTTCTCTCCCTCTCTTTCTCCCTTCCTTCCTTTTTTCTTTTTTTCTTTCTCTTCCTTTTCACTCCCTCCTTCCTTCCTTCCTTTTTCTCTCCTCATTTCCTTCCTTCTTTTCATTCTTCTTTTTCTTTTCTTTCTTTCTTTTCCTCCTTCCTTTCCTCCCTCCTTCCTTCCTCTTTCTTCCTTCCTTCTTTCGTTCCCTCCTACCTTCCTTTTTCTTTCTTTCTTCATTTTCTTTCTTTCTTTCCTTTCTTCCTTCATTTCTCCCTCCCTCCCTCCCTCCCTCCCTCCCCTTCCTTCCTTCCTTCTTTCTTTCCTTTCCTTCTACTTCAACCCATATCAGAAAATCCATGTTTCTGTCCTGAGTCCAACAGTGTGCTGAAGCCAACCTATTCAGGCCTGTGAGAGCAGAGTGTTAGGTTTTCATGGCTTTTGCAAGCTGATCATTAAACACAGCCATTATTTAAAATTACATTATATAAACTAACAACTAAACTCAATATAAATATTCAAAACTCATTATTTTCTAATTAGTTTACTATATGTCCTTATTTACCTTTGCTCTTAGAATTACTTGCACCCACTGTATCTGTATGGTATGTTCCAGGCTGGTTTTCTCAGCTGTGGGTTCAGCAAACCACACTGGGAGCTTAAAACCAGCCACGATGGAAGTTTACACCAGTGAAACTGACAATCACTATAAACCGGGGCTTTATCTGGTTTGTTGATTATCTAGATAGAGATGCAATTCCATTTGTCACGATTGAACTGAAACACTAAGGTGTTTATAGATACAAGAGTCCAGCAAAAATCAGTGAAAGCATCCTGTGAGAATCAATTTACTATCTGAAATTTACAGTAAAAAATATTTGTGCGTGTCATGATTTATAAAATCTGTGCTACACACCTTGTGTTAAGAAACCCTTATGATAAACCTATGCACATATATACTTATACACATTGTCTTAGAGAGCTCATTGTTGAACATGTATCGATAAATCACACTGTAGTCTAGCACACACATAAAAATATATCTGTAGCATATGAGTGAATGTGCATGCTAATAGATACATAAACATAGCTGTAAACATAGCTTTATGATAGTTCGTGACAGAATATGCCTCTGCTATGTATGAGATACTCTGATATTTTCTGTTTCATTATAAATTAAATTTTTAGAAATGCTGGTCATGACCCGCTGAACTGATTTTACAACTCACGAATCAGTGGGGGGATCTGTAGTTTGAAAAACATGAGATTTTAAGGCACTGGAGGACCGTGCTCTGCCCTTCCCCACCAGAGGGTGATAGAAGACCACAGATACCAGCATTCTGCCCACCTGAACCTTCCCTGGTACCACCTAGTGGCTAGTTTCGTGCCTCCTTTATTCAGCAACTATTGTTACAAGCGGGTCTCAAAGAATTTAAAATCTAATGAAGGTGAAAATCATTCATTTACTCAGCCAAGCAACATTTATTAATTTGCTATGCATCAAGCATTGGGCTAGATGTTAGGACTTCTAACGTGTTGAGTAGGTGAGTTTCCTTAATAAGTGAAGATTTATCCCCCTTTAAAACCACAGTTTCCCTCATTGGAGGCAGACTCACTAAGTCTGTGGAATGGTTGCATGGAAATCATCTGAGGTTACCATTGTGCCTTTGGCCAGGTTGGACATGCACATTTATAAGCTAAGCGCTAAATAAAAGGAAATGTAAGTTTGTGCTGCCTTCTCAGAAAGAATTTTTCTTCTTTATAACCACATTACACTATAGTGCCACTGATTTATAAGGAGATTACATTCTGCCAGAATAGAATACATAAAAGTCTTGAGTGTTTGTTTCCATTGGAAAAGAGGTCTTTATTTTGACAATGATCTTGGTCTGTTTTCAAGTATATTGGCCTGAATCACTTGACTAAATGGCAGAGAATAGGAGGTCTTTATGAATTAGGAGTATCATTAAAGTTCCTTTATAAAATACATTTTAGGGGTGTCTGGCTGGTGCAGTGGGTTAGGCATCTGACTCTTGGTTTCCACTGGGGTTGTCATCTCGGAGTCATGAGGTTGAGCCCTGTGCTGGGCTCCATGCTCAGTGTGGAGTCTGCTTGGGACTCTCCCTTACTCTCTGCCTCTGCTAGCACTACCTCCTGCCCAGCCCCAGCTCTCTCTCTCTCTCAAGTAAAAATAAATAAATCTTTAAAAAACTAAAAAAATGTTTAAAAATAAAATGCACTTTAAAAAATACAAAATAAAATACACTTTATAATTTACTTGTTCGTTTATTTCTGTCTCCCCTACTTGAATGTCGACTCCAGAGGGCAGGGAACATTGCCTTTCTTGTTCACTGATGCATCCCAAGTGTCTAGAACCGTGGCTGGCATCTACTAAGCACTCTCTTTTGTTGTTGTTAAATAAATTTATGAATCATTATTAATATGCTGATGTAAAGGAAGTTATTTTAAATTAAAATGGCTTTTTAAAAAAGATTTCATTTATTTATTTGACATAGATAGACACAGAGAGAGAGGGAACACAAGCAGGGGGAGGGGGAGAGGGAGAAGCAGGCTTCCCGCAGAGCAAGGAGCCGGATGCGGGGCTCGATCCCAGGACCCTGGAATCATGACCTGAGCTGAAGGCAGACGCTTAACGACTGAGCCACCCAGGTGCCCCTCAAGTGACTTTTTTAAAACAAACTGAAGGGATGACAGAATAATAATTATGAAATTATTATTTTTTTCATCTGCAGGGGTTTCCAAGATTGTAAATCACCGGGAAAGGGATTTTCTGGTCCATAAAGTAGGAATGATGCTGCAGTAGAGTGATAGTGGATTAGATCGAGAATGCTTGGGGCCACTGAGGAGAAGACTCCATAGGACCAAGAAAGGATCAGAGAAGAGTTCTTGGAGGAGATGAGTTCTAAGTGGGCATCAGGGGTTGTCCAGAAGAACAGTGGGAAGCCTACGTTCCAGGAAGAGTGACCAGCAGGTGTCCTTTTGTTGGCTGATGTGGGTGAAATAATTCACTGTGGGCTGGGGCGGGGGCGGGGGCGGGCAGCCCAGTAATTCTCCCCATGGGCAGCCCGCTCTGTCCACCACTCCTGGCCTGCCGGCACCAATCCCTTCCTCCTGAGCTCTCTTCTTCAATGCCTCCCCCATTCTTAACCTCTGGATACCTCTTTCTGGCCGGAGGGGGCGACTAGCCACTCCCTGGGGTGAGGTAGCTGAGCAAAGCCTGTGTCTGCCAGAGGCCAGGCTGCCTGCCTGCTAAATGGGAGGGGGCTGTGTCCTCTGGCTGGGGGGCCCCCAGCACACACAAGCCAGGCTGCTCAGCATGTGGGCACTGAGTCAGAAGGGCTGGTGCAGGAGGGCCAGGGACCAGGCCTTGCTCATCTGCGGGCCACAGGGAGAGCCGCAGGAGGGGCTGACTTGGACCCTACCCCAACCTCACCAATCCTACTCCCTCCTCCACCCCCAAGCACAGTCTCTCTCAACCCAGATCCTCCGATCTCAGGCTTTGGGGCTGAGGTTTTGTTGTCTGGAAAAAACGTTGGTAAAACTGGAAAGAAAGGCCAGGCACTGGATATCCCAGTGTGGTAGATGAAGGAGGGCACTGGGATCGGAAGGAGTATAGACAAAGTTCTAGTTCTTTACCTGGGGGATAGTCAGATGTTTTCTTTAAAAAAATTTGATTAAACTATATATTTATATTTTATAAATCTAGTACACTTATTACATTTCACAATATATGAGATGGTATATATTTTTAAAAAGAACACCTAACTGGGAATAAAATACCTAGGTTCTAAGAAGAACTGGTTTTATTGAGCCTTAATTAAGTGTCCGGCACTGTGCTAAGTGCTTTATTGAATTTGGCTCTTTCTTCTCACAACAACTAAGGCAAGTACTGCTATTACTTCATTTTGCAAATGCTGGCACAGAGAAGCTAAGAAACTTAGCCAAGGTCACACAGCTGGCAATCCATCAGACCGGGTTTCAGACCAGGGTCAGTATGCCTCTAGGATGAGTCACTTACCTCTCTGTTTCTTCGTCTGAAAAATGAGACCCCTATAGTGCCAGCTTTGTTGCCCAGATAAATAAGCAAAAACTGACTGTGCTGGGTGTCGTGCATACAGTAGGCACACAATAGGTGTTCACCTCCGAAATAAAGATGCTCATCTTTGGCTGCTCAGTAACTTTTGAGACAGACACAGCAAAGGGTCACCGTCCCCACTGAACAGACAAGGAGTCTGACTCCGTTCTCAGGCCATGGAGGAGCCAGGAGGCCCAGAGGCTCCCCCTGGTCCCTTCCCTCCCTTACACTGTTGAACTCTTAAGGTCCAGCAGCAGCAGGGAAGTGGCAGCGGGGCTGGACTCCCGCCCTGCACAGGAATGTGGGGCGCCTCGGCTGTGGTGGCCAGGCAAGGGGCGCTGACACTGAGGCTTTTCCGCTCCAGCTGCGCTGGCCGGTGACACAGCAAATTCCGCGACCACACCTGGTTGTGCAGCTGTTCAGACTGGACCCTGAGGACGACTGCCCAGTCCTGGGGCCGCAGGTTCCCCGAGGGCATGGCCTTGGCCTCTAGTGGCCTCACTCTCTTCTCAGAGAGAAGGCCTCACGCTGGGACTGTGGGCCAGGGCACAGGAGCATGGGGTGCCCCCTGGGCTTAAGCCTGCCTGGCCAGCCCCAGCCTCCAGTTTCCCCCACGTTTTTTGGGTGGGATAAGTCCTCTCTGACACCCAGGCGGTGAGGGGCTTCTCGGTTCAGCCCCTGTGAACCTGTTTAGAATCTTTAGTGGGAGGGAGAGGACCAGGAGGGAACTTTAAGGGCACCCTTTTGGTTTCAGGGTTTGGGGGGTGCTTGGGAAATCAGCTCCTAGAAGGTTGGACTGGGATGAACCCCTTCCCTAAAGGGCTAAGTGCTGGTCTGCTCTCCCTCCCAGTCCCCAACCCCCACACCCCAGTCCCCAACCCCCAGGCAGGACTGGACAGAGGGCGAAGCACAAAGGCTGATCTCAGGTCCTGCAGCTGGTGTGGCATCCCAGGCCTCCCACCAGCAAGAAAAAGCCTCTGCTTACCTATGATCCCATCTCTCAACCTCCTTCTTACACTCTCTTATCCCCGGAGTCTTCCCTAACCTGCCTTTTCTTCACTTCCCATGGACCAAATTCCCGCCTGCCTCAGAGCCTGTGCTCATACAGTCCTCCTGCCTTGCACTGCTGTCTCCCCGTCTTGCACTGCTGTCTCCCCGTCTTGCACTGCTGTCCACCGCCTTGTGCTGTTGTCCCCCACCCCCACCCCTCTGTCCCAGCTTCACCTCCGCTCATGTTCCTGCTTCTGCTCCATTATCATGTCTGTCATTACCGCTTGTGGCAGGTCTTACAAGTTCTTGGGCCACGACTCTTCTGCATGAGGGTTAGAAGCAGCTTGCCAACTTCCTCCAGAAAACTTGGAATTTTGGTTAAGATTGTATTGAATCTAAAGATTAATCCGGTGAGAACTGGCAACGCACCCAAGTTCATTAAAAATGATGTGATGCGAGTCACTGAAGATAGAGACAAAAATCACACAACTCCTTCCTCAAAGCGGATTTGCTCATTGTCTTCCTTTTTATTTGATTTCATTTCATGAGAAAAGACCTCAATGGGCCCATTTTGCAGATGAGAAGACTGAAGCTCAGAGGAATTACATGACCTCAGAGGAATTACAGGTCCTACTAGTGAGGAAGTGGTGTTGTCTCTATGACACACAAATTTACTCATTGAGTCAGTTTGGTCTATGGGTTTGGCTTATGTGTGTCTCAGTTTGTGTGTTTGCGTGGAGGGTGTGTTTCCACTCGCCCAAAGTGGAAAAACATCTATATTTGAAGATGGATGTGCTGAGGTTGAGTGAAATGCAGACGTGTCTGCTCTGTTGGATGGTGACTTCTGTCTGTGTTGGTGTTGGGGTCTTTGGCTACGTGTGTAGAGTGTTGGGGTTTGGGTGGGTGGATGCGGGGTTATTCCTGAATACGGGGGAGGAAGTATGTGTTATTGGGGAGACAAGAATGTTATATTTCTGCTGGTGTGTATTTTTTCTTATATAGGATTTTCATTTTATACTTGTTGAAAGAATTCTTTTAAACAAAGGTTTTTTTTTTTTAAAGCACATATAACTCTAAATTTTTTTTATTAAGGTGTAACTTAAGTTTAAGTGCTGACATCTCAAGTATGCAACTAGATGAATTCTGACACACATTCACCCTGTGTCTTAGATCAAAATATAAGGCAGATACAGCCCCTCAGCAGAAGCTCCCATCCGTACCCCACATGCTAGCCACTTCTAGCTTCTGTTACCTTAAATTCATTTTACCTGTTCATGAGCAGATTGGCAATGCACTCACAGTGTTTGTGTTGGGGGAGGTTAACAGCTAACATTGAACAAATTTTGCTTTGTGTGCTAACATATATCTCATTGAATTCCTCATAATAGCCAAATAAGGTAGCACCTCTTCCTTGTTCCCATTTTACAGAGAAGGAGACTGAGGCTCAGAGAGTGCTCAGAGCCCGGTCACCTGTCTGACACCATGGCTCTGCACCTCACTCACTACTAGACCATCCTGCCTCCTTCTGGGTAACGTGCCAACAGGGAGACTCTGTCATCTGGTGCAGAGGGAGCAAAAGACCTGGGAGACCAGAGGTGCTGGGGACTGTGCTTAATTAATTAATTTATTTTAAAGAGTTTATTTGTTTATTTGACAAAGAGAGACAGCGAGAGAGGAACACAAGCAGGGGGAAGTGGGAGAGGGAGAACCAGGCTTCCTGCCACACAGTATGCCTGATGTGGGGCTTGATCCCAGGATCCTGGGATCATGACCTGAGCTGAAGGCAGATACTTAACGACTGAGCCACCCCGGTGCCCCAAGTGTGCTTTATTTTCCAAGGAGTCACTTTCTTAGCGTCTGTCATGAGGACTCTGTAATTCTTGCTGGGCCAGGAATTACCACCGGCCGTCTAGCCACTGCTGAGCTGCAGAGACACACCACGCCACAGGGTTTGAGTCCCGGCTCCCAGACTTATTTACTGTGTGACTGGGGGCAGGTCGACTCCCCCTTTGAACCTCACATCTTCAATTGTTTAAAGGAGATTAAAATCCTCATGCATGGTTAATGAAGTAGGTAACAGATGGGAGATGCCACTGTGTATGTGTAGATGACCATGGCTATTATTTTTTAAGAAAACCTTTTTAGTGTAAAGTAAAACAAGTACAGAAAGTCCCACAAAACAATGGGGACCCCATAAGGCAAACCTCTAGTAATGACCAGTCAGATCAAGAAATAGGAGCCCCTTGGGGTGCCTGGGTGGCTCTGCCAGTTAAGCATCCGAATCTTGATGTTGGCTCAGGTCATGATCTCAAGGTTGTAAGATTGGGCTCCATGATGGGGGTCTCTGCATCTGGGGGCTTCATGTCAGACATGGGTCTTGCTTAAGATTCTCTCTAGGTCCCTCCCTTCCGTTCTCCCTCTCTAAAAATAGAAAATTAAGAAAAAATAGGAACCCCTCAAATGTCCCACCCTGGTCACAGCCTGACTTACAGTATTTCTTTGTGTTTCCTTACGGTTTTACTGCCCAAGTACATATCCCTAGACCCTATAGTTTAGTCTTCTCTGTATACAAAAATACAATGTGTATCTTTTAAGTTTTCAGTTTCTACTGATTCCCTCTTCATCCCTTGCATTTTCTTGGCTTATCTTTTGGAAGAATCTGGAGCATTTATTTTTCACGTGTGCTCCCCTCCCTTCAGCTCCCTTCCTCCCCTCCTTGGATTTGGAATGACACAGATCTGGGCTCCCAAGTCTGCCAGTTGCTATGTGACCTTAGATAAGTCACTTAACCTCTTTGAACTTCTTTCCTTAACTGGCAGATCACCCAAAAGCTTCCAGCTTTCTCAGTCTCCTCCCTCAAACACCAGGCTTTTGTTCTGTAGTTTCTACTCAAAAGTGACTTTACAGGGTAAGGATCAGAGAGATGTGGTTCTGGAACCCAGCTTCCAGAACTAGCCCTGTGAACTAGCCCTGTGAACTTGGGCAAATTACTTAACCTCTCTGAGTTTCCTCTTCTTCATCTATAGCATGGGGATTCTGGTACCTAACCCATGAAATTGGAGCAAGACTTACATAAGATCATGCCCGTAAAGCGTTTAACACCTGGCTCCTTGTACGTGCCAAACAATCATTGACTGTTACTGCTATTGTTGTTAGCTATTGTTAAGGCGAACATACATTGACTGCTTACTCTGTGCCACGCACTGTGTCCAGTGTCCGAAGATGTACTAAATCATTTAATCCTCCCGACAGTGCCATGAGGCAGCCCCATTTTATAGATGAGGAAACTGAGGCACAGAAAAGTTAAAGACCTTGCCCACCGCCACACAGATAGTCAGCCGTGAACCTAGGCTGTCTAGATCCAAAGCTGAGCGATCCTGCCTCAATGCTTCTACTCTCTAGAAGAATTTCCCCTTTGCTTGTCCAAGCCCAGAGAAAATTCCAGCAGGGGTGAGGACGGAGCAACAGCTGAATCCAGCGTGATAAAATCCAGGGGTGAGACGGTGTCCCTACCCTAAAGTGAGGTTCCAGCTCAGGGCGTGATTCTGGGCCATCCCTGGTTATTTCCTGCCCGCCCCCTGACCCTTCAGATCTGCTGGTAACCTGCTCAAGTGAACCTGGAAACAGGTTTAGACAAGGAGGACAGCAGAGGAGCTCCCACCCGGTGGAGCGGACCGTGGTATTGCTGGGTGCTTACCCCGGGCCATCGTCTGGGTCTCTGTGGATGTGTGAACCTGTGCCCTAGGAGATGGGGATTTTGTGTGTGGAGCTGTCTGTCTGTCTGTCTGTCTCTGGGCAGAGGCAGCATGAGCAGCCTGCCTGGGTGCACATCCCACCGGTGCCACCCCACTGGCTATGTGACCCCAGAAAATGACTCATCTCTTTGCCCCTTAGTTCCCTCATGTATGTGAAAATGGATAGGATGACAGTTATAGTCCCAACCTGATAGAGGTTTTCTGAAGATTCAGTGAGCTCTTCCAGGTAAGGGCTTAAAATAACACTGGGCGCTGAGATAGGAGCAAATCCATCCAGCTTCTATGTTTTCAGAGGATTAAATGTGTAAAGGGTGAGTTCCTGTATATGCCTGTGAGGGCACCCGAGGGTGCACGGTAGAAGGGATCTACGGGGCTGGCAGAATGAGCTGTCTCTGTGCTTTGTAGGAGGAAGATGTGCTTGTGTGAGGGCGTGCGTGTACGGGTGCGTGGTGTGTGCACACACTAGGCACATGCATTCTGTAAGCGTGTGAGGTTGTTCACTATGGACCCCAGTGGCCACACCAACAAGCTCCCAGCCCCAGAACAAGTCCCTGAGGCTCCCTGTGCCTCAGTATCCACAGCTGTGCAGTGGGTGGGGTTACTACCTCAAAGGCAGCCGTGAAAACCACTGAACCACTTCCACGGATGGGAAGTCTGCACCTGTACAAGTAGGGGAAGCTCCGCTGAGCTTGCTGACAGAGTGGGGCATAATTGTGGGCACTTCTGGGTTTGTAAGAGCTCAGACTGTTCGTGCATGCCTCCCCTTGGGCTGCAGAGTTCCCTCTGGGTGCCGCAGGTCCCAGCCTGCCATAGGCGCAGAAGCCCTGAGGCCAGTTTCTCTCCTGGGACATCTGAGGCCCAGAGAGGGATAGGGCCTTACCTCTGGACACCCAGCACTCTGGAGCCAAGCATCCTTGTCCTTCTGGCATGGTGGTAAAGGCCTGTCCAGGTCAGGGTCGGCACCCCACCCCTCACTGCCTCTGCCTGCCCCCCCTTCCCCGGCGTCCAGCAGGATGGTGTGTGCTTTGGCAGACGGCACTGTCTGGGCCGGGAGGCTGGGGTTGGGTGGCTGCCCAGGGTGGGAATTCCATGTGTCTGGGGAGAACCCCAGCCTGCAGCCCTTCACGGCCCCCTGGTTCACCGGCACCCGAGGCTGGGTGCTGCCTGGGGATTCTCAGGGGTCACTGGAAGAGGGGGCTGAAGGCTTACCAATGCTCCCACTTCCGGATTTTTATATAACATTGTTCTAAGTCTACCGCGTCTGTTACAGAAGTATTGCTTGTTGCTTGTGAAGAATGCAAGTAATCAGACAAGAGAGATACAGTCTTTCTTAACCTAGAAATAAGCAGCTCAGAGACCGAAGGGGCGTTAACAACACACAATGCGCAAACACACGAACAGACACCTGCAGGCTCATGCGTGTATCTGTACAGACACACACACGCACACGCACACATACAATTACACACACTGAGTGCCAGGCACGGTTGTACGGGCTCCACAAGTGTTACTTTGTTTAATCCTCCTAACAGTGCTCTGAGATAGGTACCATTATTACTCCCATTTTACAGATGAGACAGAAAATGACTGAGTAACTTGTTCAAGGGCACCCAGTTAGCCAGTGAAATCATGGGGACTTGAACCCAGATCTGGCACTTAATTGATTAGGCTACCGGGTGCCGTGTTTGAGCAGCAGGGTGGCGACTACCCTCCTAGGCTTCTTCCCTTTGCATGGATACTGGTTTGGTCATGAAAACAGCACCTTTTTTACATACTAACAGTGCTCGGGGGTCAGACTTGTATTTGAATCCTGTCTCTATTGCAGACAAGCTGGCTTGGCTGGGGGCTTGTCCCTTCATCTCCCGGACTCAGTTTTCTCATCTGTTCAATGGGGAGCTATCGTATCCGCTTCTCAGGGTTGGCTGAGCTTGTGTGTGTGTAAAGCACTCATTAGATGCTCATTAGATGGGGCCAAGTTAATCACCTACTCTGAGGCTGGATGGCTTTATAGGGAAAACAGTCCAAGAATATTCTCCAGAAGCAAGGCGGCCTCCCTGCTGGGCTCTGGAAGGCAGAGAAAAGCCTCTGCCTCTCGGGTGTCCGAGATGGAGGGGTGGTATTTCCTCCTGGAGTCCCTGCCATTGCCATATCCCTTTCCCAGCCAGAGGCTCAGCCCCAGCCCAGCGCATCCCAGGTGGAAGAGGGACAGGCAGAGGCGCCAGAGGGTGGGAGGGGAAAGCCCACAGATGGGCAGGCGGAGCCTCGGTCCAAGTCTGGCCTGGATGCAAGGGGAGGGGGCAGATGCCATCAGCTCCCAGGGGACCATTAAAGTCCCTGCGCTGCCAGGCGGGCCAGGGTGTCTGCAGTGTTCCCCGGGTCCTCGGAGCCTGCTGCCATCCACCTGGGCAGCCCGGCCTGGGTACGCGCCCCCGGGAAGGGAAGCGGCTATCTGGTCTCCCGCTCTCTGGTCTCTGGTCTCTGGCTCTCTTCTCTTCAGCTCCGTTTCTCCCTGTCTTCTCTGTCCTTCCTTCCCCTGGTTTTTTTTTTTTTTTTTTTTCCTCTCTCCCTCTGCCTCTGTCTCTCCCACGTTCCTTCTTTTTCCCCTTCACTGTCTCCCACTCTCTCCTTATCTTTCCACCTTTCAGTTTCCATCATCCCTGTTCTCTGTACCTTTTTTTTCAGATGACTTTTTGGTCTCTCTCATTATTTCCTTTCTGCTTCTCTTCTTTTCCTCTTTCATCCTCTGCCATCTGGCTCTTCCTGTGTCTCACTCTCAACTCCCAAAACGCAGCAACTCAGGGACCAGAGGGCCCTGCACTCCGCCCCAAGGAAGGTTGGCCCTGCCCCTCTGAGGGCATTGACAGAGCCCGCTTGCAGAAGAGAGTGCCCAAGCTGGAGAAGACTGGTGTCTGTCTCCTGGGCTGGTGGGATGGCGTCCTGGCTTTGAAGTGGTGGCGGCCCCATCTGCATCCCATGGCCTGATCCAGATTAGTTACTGTCCAGGCATTTCCTTCCATCACCCAATTCACTGAGTGCACTGGGGCGGGAAGGACGGGGTGTTGGGCATCAGGACTAGAGCTGAGTCAGGAGATCTTTGCCAAGTTCCCAGGGGTAAGCATCCTTGGGGTGGCAATGCTGGAGAACACTCAGGGTTTGGTGCCCTCATGCCCACCCCCTCCAGGCAGCCAGCTCTGACTGCACGAGGTGACGTGTGACCCTTCCAGCCAGCTATGCCCTTACTGCCCAGCACCGTGGGCCTGGCAGGCCTACTCTTCTGGGCAGGCCAGACAGTGAATGCCTTGATGCCCAATGCCACCGTGGCACTGGCCTGGACCGAGGGCACAGCAGTGCGGCCCCTGAGTGGCCTCGGGGTGCCCCGGTACCGGCGGAAACGGCACATCTCTGCCAGGGACATGAGTGCCCTACTGGATTTTCACAACCACATCCGGGCCAGTGTGCACCCACCCGCGGCCAACATGGAGTATATGGTGAGTTCCCATGCCCTCCCCTGTGCCCAGCCAATGCCAGTCAACTTAGCGTGTTCTGGAAGTGCTGGACCATTTGCCAGCCTGGCCCCACTAATCAGTATCTGGGTGTCTGGGTCCTGCTGAAAGGCCAGGAATTAGTCTACCCATTTTATGGATGAGAAAATAAAGGCGGTTGCACGGGTCCTCCCTGGAAGCAGGGTCAGTAGGCTCCTAGGTATGGACAATCCACTGTGTGTCTAGCTATAACCTACACACAGTCCTGAGGCACTCCTCTTCCTTCGAGGTGGGGATTGTCATCTCTATTTTCCGATAAAGAAATTGAGATGCGGAGATTTAATTTGCTAAAGGTCATCCAGCTGGGATTCTAACCCAGCTGTGCTTGTGTGGTCTTAACAGATACAATAACCCCCCCCCCCCCCCCCCCCCCCCCCCCCCCCCCCCGAAGAATTTGGGCTCCCTGCTGGGGACCTGCAGGAGGTTGGTGGCTGGAGCTTTCGGTGCTATTGTCTCTTTGCTTTAGGGTCTGATGGACACTTAGCAAGCCTGTGGAGGCAGTTTGGGGACTGGCACCTGGAGTCTCAAGCTCAGGAAAATGGGCAGCTGACCAGCTACAGAAGCTGAGATGTGTTCCCTTAAAGAGACAGGGCCAGTAGCTGTCACCCCAGTCCCCCAGAAGCCAGACTCTGGGAGTGGAGGAGGGGAACTTTCTCGTTATCACAGTCCCTCCCCCAGGACCTTTGTCCCAAATCAGCCTGGAGAGATAGGCTTCTAGCCCACCCACAGATTTCTTTAGGGAAAGAGATTGTCAGTCCACCTCCTCTAAGGCAAATATGTGCTACTCCACAGCCTGAAAATTCTTATGCTTTTGCTATGTGTCCATTCACTTAGGTACTGGCTGCTGCTCGGAGCCCGGTACCGTGCAAAGCCTCGTGGGCTCTGCTGAGAACAGGATGGACGCGTGTCTTCCCTCATGGGGATGATAGAAAACAAATCCGCAACACAAGATCTGGATAATATAATGTCAAGGAGGAATAGGTGTTGGGGAGGGGCGGGGATAGGAGCCAGAATGGCAGGCAGCTAAAGGTGGAAGGTTATTAACTTGCACATTGAAGGACTCATTCACTCATTAGCACAGTGATTGGCACATGGAAGGTCCTTCATTTTTCAAACAACGATGCATTTCTTGTGTGTGCAAGGCACTCATCCCGACAAGTCTTTATTTATTGCGTGCATGGTGGGACAGAGAGAGCTAAGTATCTCCCCTTGGACCCCAGTAGGGTCAGTGAATGCGGGTGTGATGCAGGTCTGACTAAGTACCCTTTGCTCAAGGAACGCTTTCTCTCCCACAGCCTCCCCAAAAGGTCCAGTCCCTGTTTCACGTTCTCACAGCCACCAGGGTTGTAATGATTATTTACTGTCTCATCTCCTTGCTAGACTGGTCCTCGCTAGAGTCCCCGGCGCCTGGAAATATTGTTCAATATTTGCTGAATGAACAAATAAGACGAATGAATGACTAATATCTCAGAGAATCCCAGGAAGTCAGAGTGGAAGGAAACTGGTCTTTTTTTTAAAGTGATGTTTTTTCAAGTTATACAGTTTGGGGCATTCACACACTGGACAATTATGAAGCTGTTAGGAGGGGTGAGGAGGGTATTCTCTATGTGCTGATGTGAAATAACCAGTAAGATAACCTCTTTGGTTGAGTGAAAACAGCAAGAGGCCTGATAGAATGTCTGGCCGGCTGCCTTTGTAAAATAAATAAATATATATATAATATACTTATGTACACTTAATTAAATACAATTATATGTACTTATATAATTACATGTGTTTGTGTATGTGTGTGTGTATATACATTATATATATATGTATATATATATATATATGTATGTATATACTTGCACAGCTATAGAATATTTCTGGAAGAGGACTCCAAAAGTCACAGTGAAGGTCGCCTCTAGGAGGCAGGATGGCTGGGGGACCAAGGACAGGACTGAGATGACAGACTTTCCACTTTTCCTCCTTTGGGGATCTCATATATTATAGTTGTGCCTGTTTTCACTATTCAGAAAAAAAAATTTTTGAATTCAAACATTTAATGTCAAAAGAAATTTGTTTTAAGAATACAATAAATACGATAAAAAGCCAGTTCGCTCCCCATCACCCTGGGCTCAGCTGCTTCTAGGGCCTGCTAACTGCTGGACCAAGAGCCTGGGACACGCTCAGAGCAGAGAACCCCCAACCGGAAGTCCCGTGTGGGGGGAAAGGGTGTCGGAAGAGCAGTCAGAGGTCTGGCTGTGGGTCTTGGCTCTTGTGTGGACTTGGATGTCCTAGGCCTTCTCTGACTCCAAGTGTTCTAAGCTGTTGAGTGGATTTGGTGCAGGGTTTCAAGGAGATGGAGGACGATGAGGGGCACCAGGGAAACGAGTGTCTCTGGACAGAGCTGGGATGATGGGGGTTGTCCCCCTGGGGAATCTCATGGCCTTTCTCTCCCCAGGTCTGGGACGAGCGGCTGGCCAGGTCCGCTGAGGCCTGGGCCACCCAGTGCATCTGGGCCCATGGACCCTCCCAGCTGACGAGATATGTGGGCCAGAACCTCTCCATCCACTCTGGCCGGTGAGTGACCTTCTGCCCTTACTTCTCTCAGTTACTCCACAAAGTCACCGAACAAGGTGGTGGTAGAGCACTTTCTCCACTCCCAGGCAGGGGTCTTCCATCTTCTCTCTCTCCCCAGGTACCGCTCAGTGGTGGACCTCGTGAAGTCTTGGTCTGAGGAGAAGCGCCATTACTCGTTTCCGGCCCCCAGGGACTGTCGGCCGCGCTGCCCCTGGCGCTGCAGTGGTCCAGTCTGCTCCCACTATACCCAGGTACCCCTCTGTGGGATGAACGGCCAAGGGAGAACAAATCCTGCTAGCTTAGAAGACAGAGAATGTGGTGGAACAGAAATGATAGAACAGAGGCCCTATGGACCTCCTTTCACACAATAAGTGTAGTCCTGGAAAGTTGTGTGTAGACTGAGTTGAGCTGACTGGATCTTGTTTTGAGTGTCTTAGGTGGGCAGACCAGATTGTTTGACCTCCAAAATGGAGATGTGTGGTCTGACAAATCAAGAATGCTTCTGAATTCAATAGCTCCAAACATTTTCTAGTATTTTCTGTCTCCTAAGGATATTATTATCACCATCATCATCATCATCATCATCATCATCACCATCATCATTTTAATTAGGCTCCACACCCAGCGCGGAGCCCAGTGCGGGGCCTGAACTCATAGCCCTGAGATCAAGACTCGAGCCAAGATCAAGAGTCAGACATTTAACCCACTGAGCCACACGGGCACCCCTAGGATCCCACTGTCTTAAAAAAAGGAAGTTCTAAAATAAAATGACAAAAATTGTAGTATATTTTGAGTGTTCATGTTGAATATGTTACCACTCGTTACACAAAAAAAGTATAACATGGGGGCGCCTGGGTGGCTCAGCGAGTTAAAGCCTCTGCCTTCGGCTTGGGTCGTGATCCCAGCGTCCTGGGATTGAGCCTTGCATGGGGCTCTCTGCCCAGCGGGGAGCCTGCTTCCCTTCCTCTCTCTCTGCCTGCCTCTCTGCCTATTTGTGATCTCTGTCTGTCAAATAAATAAATATACTCTTAAAAATATATATATAACATGATATAATGTTGCAGGAAATGGGACCGAAACTTCCCACTGTAAGACAAATATTTTCTTTCAGTCTGTCCATCTCTTTGTGACTCATGTGGAGTTACAGTCAAAAAACTACATTGGAGACCCTCTAGGAACTGTGAGGCCTAAAGCAAGTGTCCTTCCTGAGATCCCAGGAGATACTATTACCTTCATCTTACCAAAGAAGCAAGTGGGGCATGGCATGGTTATTTGACTTGGTCAAAGTCACATCCTAGTGATATGGAGATTCTAATCCAAGGCTGTTTAACTCCAAAGTTTGTGTTTTAACCTCCAACAGAATAATGATTTTCCAGTGGTTGCTAGGGAAAAAAAGGAAGAAAAAAGTAATAGAACAGTATAGAAAATAATAGCATATATCACGTATGCAAAAATTAAGTGTTGGTTCATAAAACTTTTGTCTCAACTGTATGTGCGTGTTGTGCACTGAGTAACAATCTAAAATTCATGCCTTACTGTTGGTTGTAGTCAAAAACAAAAAAGCTTGAGAAACAACGCAGCACAATGTGTCTTCAGGAATACTGGGACAGGCAGATTGCCTCCCCCAGAAAGACCTCACTTACCCTGAACCTTGTCCAGGAGCCTCTGAATCTCAAGGAGCTTGGGTCTCTCTATGTCCTTCTCAAAGCCTCCTTGTCATTGTCCTTCCTCAGATGGTGTGGGCATCTTCCAATCGGCTGGGCTGTGCCATCCACATCTGTGGCAGCATCAACGTCTGGGGCAGCACCTGGCGTCACGCAGTGTACCTGGTCTGCAACTATGCCATTAAGTAAGTACAGCATGGAGGTAGGGGGCTGTGGGGCAGGGGGATGGACCCTGAGAGGAATGGGCAGAATTCCAAGAAAAGGAAGACACCCAGGACACCCTGCCTTCTTCCATTCTAAGTAACCTCAATACCATACAATCTGGTAGTCAATTAATAATTATTTTTTTAAAAATATTTAATTTATTTATTCGACAGACAGAGATCACAAGTAGGCAGAGAGGCAGGGAGAGAGAGAGGAGGAGGAAGCAGGCTCCCTGCCGAGCAGAGAGCCAGAAGTGGGACTTGATCCCAGGACCCTGGGATCATGACCTGAGCCGAAGGCAGAGGCTTTAACCCACTGAGCCACCCAGACACCCCCAATAATTCTTTTTCTTTACCCAAATAATTCTTTTTCTTTAATTGCAAAAGTGCTTGGGAGATAGAGGACCAAGGCAGGTGGATAGGCAGCCTCTCGGATGAAGTCAATACTAGAGAATATGGTTTAGACACGACGGACAAGTGGGCTTGCAAATATCTCACTCTTGAATTAGATCTGCTTACCCACTGCCTGGCCACACATGACAGCCCCAGGTCCAACAAGGCCAGCTAGCCCCTCAAAGCTTGTCATAGGAAGTAGAGCAACCAGGAACACATGTGTCCCATACCCAGGCAGATCCCAAAGGAAAAGAAAAGGAGCGACAGAACGAGCATACTCAGCTCCTCCCTTCAGGCTCTCCAATCAGCTTTGTGGGAGTGGGGCCATGAGTGCCCTTCGAGGCAAGTCTCTTGGAAACATGGAGAAAGAAGGATGGAAGTTCCCAGCCAACGTACAGTGTACAGACTTGCCAACATTACAGATTCGCATATAAAAACAAGAACAAATTCTAAGTAAACATGATATTTAGAATTTCAAAATTACATGCTGATGGCACCTTTTACTTTCAAGTAGCCCTTGACCATTTACAAAATATTTTCACCTCATTGAAGAGATGAAAGAGAAAGAAGGAAGGAAAAAGGGAGGGATACTGGGAAAATATTTTTCTTTTTTAAGAAGAAGAAATTGAGGATCAGAGAGGTTAAGTAATATACAAAAATCACAAAGCCAGGAGGTGGCAGAGCTGTTCAAAACACAAGTCTTGTCAAGTCTACGCTCTGTCTGCTATACTATTCCGATGTTCTAGAAATCACTGGTAGCCTGAACACAAATTCTCAAGCTATTTATTTGTTAATGGTGACATCTATTAACAAAGTATAGAGCCCAGCTTTATCAGACACAAAAATACAAAGCAAACTGCATGACAATAGCTTAAGGGACTGTTTCAATTTGCTGATACACGGAATTTTTGCAGCACTGAATATTAACACTATAGTTGTTAAGATTTTTATGCTCTGGGGTCAAGACTGTCAGGGTTCAAATTTGTGATTTAACTTCTACATGCCTGTTCCTTCATCTGCGAAATGGGAATAAAATAATACCTACTCACTGAATTGTTGAGAAAAGTAAGTGATCTGACCCAGGTAACAGCCCCGGGGTTAAGGTGGCAGATTACATAGCGGTGTTTCCTGCTATGACCAGATCTGGGTGTGGTATCCCGTGTGTATACAGTGTGTCCATGTGTATATGAGGACTACGGATAAAGCATTTCCCCCTCTACGGACCTCCATCTCCTCTTTTAAAATAAGGCTGATCCTACCTGTCTCACAGAGGATCCCAGGACATAGTTGTCCATAGTACATGCTCAGTAAATGGTGGCTGTGGATATAATTGGGTTATAAACTCTTTGACGGTGGGAAATAGATCTGATTCATTTCTGTATCCTTTTACTACAGTGATTTCAACCTTCTTCTCTTTCTTTAAGCAAAACTTTTTTCTAAGTGGTTTAATTGAACAACAAAAAAAGATTGACTTTTATTCTAATTCCCCCAGGTGTTTCTACTTCCCACATTCCCTGCCTCCAAACTTCTGGGAGCACCTTTTGAAAACTATGCACTCACAGCATCTGGCACAAATCCTGATGCTCGATAGCTGCTCCGGAAGTGTTTGTTGAATTAATAAGTGAACGAACCCCATGTAAAACCAGAAATGCATACTTTTTTTTTTTAAAGATTTTATTTATTTATTTGACAGAGATCACAAGTAGGCAGAGAGGCAGGCAGAGAGAGGGGGAAGCAGGCTCCCTGCTGAGCAGAGAGCCTGATGTGTGGCTCAATCCCAGGACCCTGAGATCATGACCTGAGCTGAAGGCAGAGGCTTAACCCACTGAGCCACCCCAGGCGGCCCTTAAGTGGCTGGGTCAGGCAGAAGAAGTAAGAAAATCAACACTTTCTGTAGAGTCACGTATTGGCCAGGCACTGTGTTAGGTGTGGGCATACATGGCCCCATTATCTGATCTTTGCTGCCACTCTGTGAGAAGGGGAGTCTTCTATTAGTTTTACAGATGAAGAAACCAAGGCTTGCAGGTGTGACTTGCCCCAGGTCACATAGCCAGTCAGCAGAGGTGCTGAGATTTGGAAACCTGTCTGAAGGCTGCCCACATTAACTCTCCTCTGTCCCTGTCTCCTCTGTACCTTTTCTCTTCCAGAGGCAACTGGATTGGCGAGGCACCATACAAGATGGGAAGGCCATGTTCTGCCTGCCCCCCGAGTTACCAAGGCACCTGTAGTAGCAACATGTGCTTCTCCAGACTCAAAACCAATCAGCTCCTGTGGGTCTAACTTTCCCCCAGGCTCTTGGGAGGGCGCTGGCCCTCCCCTAAAAGCTCCCTCCCCAAAGACCAGATGAAAGCATAATTGCTTTTGTAAAGGACATTACTGAGCTCTCTCCACTGATCTGAATTTTCCCTCCTGATTCCTTCCATTCCTGAAAGGTCCAGCATGCATCAGAAGAAACAACCTCCCAGACTCCTTTCTTCTTCCAGCGCTCTCCTCCCCGGCTTCTGGGAAAGAGGCCTGTCTCTTTCATGGACTCTGCTCAGAGAGCCAGGGCTGGTTGGAGCAGACTCTTGGGTCCCAAACCCACATGTCTTTGTCCATCCAGCGAAGGGGATTTATTAAATAATCTTTAGCCTGAAACCCACTTTCATTCACCTAATAATAGCTAGACTTTGAGGACTTGTGGTTTGCTCCCCGTTGGGAACATCTCAGTTCCAAGCTTTAAAAAAAAAACAATTGAAATTGACTTGTGGATTCAGGATCCCCCTTTTACAGATGGGTACACTGAGGCTCTGCCAAGGGGTGTGACCTACTAAGAGCCACAAGAACTTGTCCGCAGCAGCACCCAGGTTGGAGCACAGGCCCTGACAGCCCTTGTAGGCAGTTGGATCCCTCTCCGAGCATCTGGACGGAGTGTGCAAAACCAGAGCTGGCTGGCAGGGGTGGGGTGGGGTGGGGGGACGGGACTGTCTTCTTCTGGGCTTTTTCCTCTATCACTCCCTGTGTCTGCCTGTCTATCTGTCTCTTTCTCCCCCACACTCCCTGTAGAATCTCATTCTCATTCCCATAAACCATTTCCTCTCTCCCCACCCCGCCCCGCCCCACCCAGATATCACAACACACAAAAGTCCTTTTGTTTCCAGAGATAGTAAAATCTCCCCCTCAGACCTTGCCCTCCAGCTGGGGCTCCACTCCTTGCTTGGCCAGAGAGCACTCCAGTCAAACGGGCCCCTACGTCCTGTTGGATGGAGTGAGTTTTCTTCCCTCTTGGTCCTTCCCACTGAGGCTAGGGTCCTTGCATGTCAACAAGCACCCCCCTGTCCCTGGCCCCCAATAAAGTCCTTTGAGATTTAATGCAGTGGCTCTTTCTGGGTCCCCCCCCCCGCCCCCCAATCTCTCAGCTCCTAGAGCAGGGTCAAAAAAAGGAGGGAAGGAAATTGAGTAAGCGGAGATGGAGTGAAGGCAAAACCGGCTCCAGGGAAAGGCCAGGAGAGGGGGCTAACAGCCCCTGCTTTGTGCTGGGCACGACAACTAGCTTAGTGCACGCACGCACAGGTGTGTATTACTATCCCCTTTTACCGATCAGATAAATGAGGCTTAGGGGAACCGCCTATTTCCAAATGTTGGAAATGGGTAAAGAGAAACAAGGATGCTGTTGTGAGTTTATCATTTGCATATTATATCCTTCCTCATTTGGGGGGCGGGGGAGGGAGTATTTTCATTTATAAAACAATCGTGATGCGGCGCCTGGGTGGCTCAGTTGTTAAGTGTCTGCCTTCAGCTCAGGTCTGGATCCCAGGGTCCTGGGATGGAGCCCCACATTGGGCTCCCCGCTCAGCGGGAAGCCTGCTTCTCCCTCTCCCACTCCCCCTGCTTGGGTTCCCTCTCTCGCTGTCTCTGTCAAATAAACAAATAAAATCTTTTTTAAAAATGGTGATGATTAATGTTAGATTTTTAAAAAATATATTAATGTCTTTATATTGGGGAGGGGAAAGCCTTGCTAGCCCTATGCCAATTTCCTGAAATGTTCTGAAAATTTAAGTGGCATGTGACCTTGAATTAAATGGTGTACGGGGGCACCTGTGTGGCTCAGTGGGTTAAGCCTCTGCCTTCGGCTCAGGTCATGATCTCAGGGTCCTGGGATCGAGTCCCGTGTCGGGCTCTCTGCTCAGCAGGGAGCCTGCTTCCCTTCCTCTCTCTCTGCCTGCCTCTCTGCCTACTTGTGATCTCTCTGTCAAATAAATAAATAAATAAATCTTAAACGGTGTACGTAAGGTTATATAACTAGTAGGGAGCAAGCATAGGATTTGAATTTAGCTTCATCTGAACTCAAAGCCTGTGTGATTTTGGCTGCCCCACATTACAGACATAACAACTGAAGCTCAAGAAGCGGAATTCAAGTATGTTCTATGTGACACAGAAACCCAGTGTCTTAACGCATCTCCTTGCTGCTTCTCAGCTAAGGGAGAAACTCAGAGATTGGACAAAGGTAGGGACAATTAAGCAAAAGGTGCCATAGTAAGGGGTGGGAATTCCAGATGACCTCTGGGAATTGCCCTTGAGAAGAGTCCATGGCAACAGAGCAATGAGGAGGTTGGCCTTGCTCAGCTAGCCAAGGTCTGGATCCTGCAGACCTGGGGGTGGGGACTCAGGGTGAGGGGGGTTGCTCATAGCATCCTGGTTGGTAGAGCCTCTGTTCTAACTGAAGGGGAACTTTTGCTGCAAGAAATCTGTAACAACATTCTGTAGTATTTTTTACTTTTTGAAGATCTTCATAGCCCAGTCTCGTTTGATTCCTTGTTTGTTCACACATTCATTCATCCACTGAGAGGATTAAGAGCACAGACTCCAGAGCCAGATTGCCTATGTACGAATTTAACTTAGTGGCTAAGTGTGCTTGGGTAGGTTACCGCGAGCTCTGAGTGCCTTTCTCATCTGTAAGTGGGGACACTAAGAGTATCTTCTTCATGAGGTCATTCAACATATTAAACAAATGAATGCATGGAAAGCACTTAGAGCAGTGTCTAGCATATAGAAAATACTATAACAGGGTCAGGTCAGAGCACAGCGGTCACTAATATATAGATCAGGGCGGACAAACTATGGCTTACAAGCCAAATCTGGGCCACTGCCTGTTTTTATAAATAAAGTTTTATTAGAACACAGCCACGCTCATTTGTTTATCTGTTGTCTGTGGCTGATTTCATGCTTCCACAGCAGACATGAGTAGTGGCCAGAGACCACAAAGCTAAAGCCCCAAATTTATACTATCTGGACCTTTATAGAAAGCGTTTATTGACTCCTGAGATCTATAATGTCCCTATGCTCCTGGAGCTTGTAATTGTAGTATAAAAGTCAGGCGTTAAACAGAAGATGAATACAAATAATTTATTGTAATGGAAGTAAGTGCCATCTGGGAGAAGAACCATGAATTACAAGAGTGCTGTCTAAACTACAATGGGTAGTCACGTGGGTCTTCTGCAGAGAGATGTGGTTTTCTTTTTTAAAAGATTTTATTTATTTATTTATTTATTTGAGAGAGGGAGAGAGAGCGTGCACATGCATTTGTGCAAGGTCAGTTGGGGTCGGGGGCGGAGAGGCAGAGGGAGAGAATCCCAAGCAGATTCTGTGTTGAGTGGAGCCCTATGCGGGACTCGAATCCACAACCCTGAGACCATGACCCAGTGGAAATCAAGAGTTGGATGCTCAAATGACTGAGCCACTGAGGCACCCTGCGAGATGTGTTTTGATGAAGAAGAGAAGCTGGTCAGGCTCTGAGGCAGTAATGACAATGTGGGTGAAAAGCTGAGACAGAGAGCACATAGCAAGTTCAGGTTCTAAAACAAGCCTGCTATGTGAGAAGGAAAGAGAGTGAACTGACCCTGGGAGGGGAGGCAGGGTCCAAGTCAGGAATAATCTTGGAGCTTCACTCAAGGACAATGGAGAGGCATGGCAGGATTATAACAGTGGGATGACGTATCAGATTTGCACTTGAAAAGGTAATTCTGCTGCATTCAAGGGGAATAGATTTGACAGGGTCAGAGTAGACACTAGGATCCAGGTAAAAGGCTATTTCAAACATCCAGGTGAGAAATGAGGATGGCAGGGCACCTTTGTGGCTCAGTGAGTTGAGCATCAGACTCTTGATTTCAGCTCAGGTCATGATTTTGCTGTCTTGAGATGGAGGAGATGGAGCCCCGCATCAGAATTGGGGGGGGGGGGTCCATGCTCAGCAGGGAGCCTGCTTGAGATTCTCCTCCTCTTCCTCTGCCCCCTCCCCACTTCTGTGTGCGCACTAGAAAGAAAGAAAGAGAGAGAAAAAAAGAAAGAGAGAGAGAGAAAGAAATGGAAGGAAGGAAGGAAGAAAGGAAGGAAGGAAGGAAGGAAGAAAAAAAGGAAGAAAGGAAAGTTGTTTAAACCAAGATGGCAGCACTGGAGATAAGGAGAGGTGGATACATTTGTGACATGTTTAACAAATGGAATTCAAGGGACACCTGGGTGGCTCAGTCAGTTGGGCATCTGCCTTCAGCTCAGGTCATGAACCTGGGGTCCTGGGATCGAGCCCCGAATCGGATTTCCTGCTCATTTGGCAGCCTCCTTCTCCCTCTCCTTCTGCCCCTCCCCGTCCCCACTTGCACTTGCTCACTCTTGCATGCTCTCAAATAGATAAATAAGACCTTTAAAAAAAAATAAGAAGAATTTAAAGGGGCTTTGTAGTGGTTGGGTGTGGGTGTGAAGGAAGTGGAGTACATGAGGGTGCCAATTTATCAAGGTGGGGAATTCAGGGGAAGGAGTTTCGATGAAAGGGAGGAGCAGGAATGCAATTAGGGGCATATGATATTTGAGATATCCATGAAACACAAGTGGAGATATCCAAGAGGCAGCTGGCTATATGAATCTGGCCTCCAGAGGAGAAATTTAGGCTGGACATACACAATTGGGAATCACGAGTATACAGATGACCATTGAAACCATGGTAATGAAAGTGATGATGGGAGGAGGATAACAGAATGAAAAAAAAAAAGTAAATCTAGACTTAAGCTCCAGGTAACTTCAGTATTTAAGGACAGGTAGAGAAGCATGAAGTGTCAAGAGACAGAGAAGAAAAAAGACGTCAAGAAGGAAGAAATCGAGAAGATTACAGTAGTCTGATGCTGATGGAAGAGTCAACTGTCAATGCAGTTGGGATTCCGGGGTAATGTCCTTTGAATGTGTAGGCAGGGAGCCTTTCTATTGCAGCAATGAAGACTCAGTGTGTGGTGGTGGGGAGACGTGGAGCAGAAACCAGCCTGAAGAGGGTAGTGTCACAGAAGGGAGATGGGGAAAAGTGAGCCCTTGTGTAGAGAGCTATTTTTTGAAAGTTTGGCCGCAAAGGGAGGAGAGAGGTGATGCAGTGGCAGTGATGGAGAACGAACTTATTAAGGGAGGATTATTTTTAAGTAAAAGAGATATTACAGCCTATTTAAATACTGATAGGATTCTGCTTTCAGAAATCTGTCCTACAGAGACACTTCCCACATGCTGCTGGTCAAGACATGTGCAGGAAGACAGTCACTGTGTAGAGTCACGAAGCCTGGAAACATCCTAAAGGTCCGGCATCAGGACACGAGTCAAACCACTCATGGGACAGCCACATAGCTGGATCAACCCTCAAGAGAATGAGGCAGATCTGCTGGTAGAGAGACAACCCTTAGATCCCAAAGGGGAAAGAGCAGGAGGCCTAAGAGCATCTTTAACGGTTTCCTGTGTGGTTTGTGCATTGATATTTGTGTGTATTAGCCAGCTTGGGCTGCCATCACAAAGCACTATCAGCCACATGGCTGAAACCACAGAAAATGATTTTCTCATGGTTCTGGAGGCCGCACGTCCGAGATGTGAGAGCCAGAATAATTGGGTTCTGGTGAGAGCTCTCTTCCTGGCTTGCAGGGAGCCGCCTTCTCACCGCGTGCTCCTGTTGGGGTGGCAGGAGCCAGGGAGTGAGGTCTTTGTGCCTCTTCTCTTAAGGACACTTAAATCAAGACCCCACCCTATGACCTCATTTAACCTTAATTACTCCTTAAAGGTCCTATCTTGAAATACGACCGCCTTGCGACAACAGGACTTCAACATAATGAATTTGGGGAGAACACAATTCAGTCCATAGCAGTGTGTATGTGTGCGCATATGTTTAAGTGCTGGAAATATATACAAGAATTTGTTTAAAAGTTCCATCGAGCGAGATGTGATGGACCTAGGGTAGGAGGAAGGCTTATTTTTCATTATATGTTACTTGTGCAATTTTCTTTTTCTTTCTTTCTTTCTTTTTTTTTTTTTTTAGAGAAAGCACAAACGGGGGGAGCAGTAGAGGGTGAGGAAGAAGCAGGCTCCCCACTGAGCAAGGGCCCAATGAGGGGCTTGATCCTGGGACACGGGGATGATGACCTGAGACAAAGACGGATGCTTAACCAACTGAGCCACCCAGGTGCCCCATGTTTGCACAATTTTCATTTTTAACATGTGAACGTATTACCTTTTTCATTAAAAAACAAAAAACAAACAAACAAAAAAACTAGTTTAGGGGCGCCTGGGTGGCTCAGTGGGTTAAGCCTCTGCCTTCAGCTCAGGTCATAATCTCAGGGACCTGGGATCAAGCCCTGCATCGGCTCTCTGCTCAGCAGGGAGCCTGTTTCCCCCTCCCTCTCTGCCTGCCTTTCTGCCTACTTGTGATCTCTCTCTGTCAAATAAATAAATAAAATCTTTTAAAAAAAAAACTAGCTTAAAACAAATGAAAGCAAAAAGATAGAGATCACATCACAGGGTTAAAGTTAAAAAGACTGACACCAATGAACAGTGACAAGGATGTAGAGAGCCCACAGGAGCTCTCTTAACCTGTCCTCAGGAATGCAAAATGGTACGACCACTTGGGACCGCCATTTCAGAGTTTCTTATACATGAAACATACACATACCATACCAACCGGCAATTCCTTTCCTGGAAATTTAACCAAGGGAATGAAAAATGTATGTCTCCATGAAGCCTTGTTCATGACTATACCTAGCTGCTTGATTCATAATAGCCCCAAAATGACAATCCCAATGACCTTCACCAGGGGAATGGGTGAACTATTCAAGGGACTGCTACTTAGCAAAAAGGGACATGAATGCAGATGACTACCATGCTGAGCAAAGGAAGCCAGACACAAAAGAGTAAATGCTGTCTGGCTCTATTTCTATGGTATTCTAGAAAAGATGGATGCAATTGAGAGAGACAGAAAACAGATCAGTGTTACCAAAGGATTAATGGCAGAGGAATAAAGAGAACTTTGGGGGCGTCATGGAAATGTTCTGTACCTTGATTAAGGTCATAGCCTTGTGGGTATACATAGTTATCCAGACTCATAAAACTGTATACCTAAGAATGGTACATTTGATTATATGTAACTTATACCTCAAGAAAGTTGATTTTAAAAGTCTAAAGAGAGGGGTACCTGGGTGGCTCAGTCAGTTAAGCATGTGCCTTCAGCTCAGGTCATGGTCTTGGGGTTCTGGGATTAAGTCCCTCAGTCGGCTCCCCACTCAGCAGGGAGCCTGCTTCTTCCTCTGCCTTCCACAGCCACCCCCCTCCCGGCCTGCTCTGCTTGCTTGCTCTCTTTCTCTTGGGTCTCTCTCTCAAATAAATAAGTAAAATCTTAAAAAAAAAAATCTGAGGAGGGAGAGATTGGATATATAGGAGAAATCCCACTTGCTCACACAGGGCTCCTGAGCAGGGGGAAGAGGCAGGTGCAGATGCAAAGGACAGGTGCAGGTGAATTCTGGTGGGGATTTCAGGCAGGTCCAGGTTTAAGGCTTCCTTCTTCTCTGTGCAGAAGGTAAAGTCTTGTCCTGCTGAGGATGAGAATGGGAAAGGTGTGAGAGGTGAAAAGATTAGAAAGAGAGGTAGAGACCAGAAAAGCCAGAAGACGGGAAACAGGGTAGAAGTTCCGGGCAGCATGAAGGGGTCCGTTGGAGTAGGTGATTCCAGAATCCCAGTTCAAACCGCCAGACCCATCACTGGGACAAAAGAAATGGGGCTGCTGCAAAAGCAGCCAGGGAGCAGGTGTGTAGCAAGTGTGCAAAAGGGCTGAGCTGCAGGGGTGCACGGCAATCGGAGGGCCAAATGTGATTTCAGCGATAGGTTGCCTTTGGAAGGGGAATGGGAGGGAGACCAATGGACCAGCGGAGGGGGCGGGCAGAGAGCCTTTGGCCCATGGGCTTGGAGTCAGACCTGTTTCTCCAACCCTCATAGCACTCCCCAGTTCGTAATCATATCTGTGTCATGATATCTTTGAATAATCTTTAATATTATCTGACAAATGCCCATCACCCCCACTAGTCCACAGGTTCCCTGGGTGTGGGGATGATGCCCACTTTATTTTTTTTTTAAGATTTTATTTATTTATTTGAGAGAGAAAGAGCGCGAGTGGGGTGAGGGGCAGAGGGAGAAGCAGACTCCCCGCTGAGCAGGGAGCTCAACGCAGGGCTTGATCCCTGGACTCCAGGATCATGATCTGAGCTGAAGACAGGTCTTTAACCAACTGAGCCCGCAGGCACCTCAGTGATACCTACTTTGCTCATTTCTGTATCTCAGGAATCTATCACAGGGCCTGGTATGCAGTGGGTGCTCAGTAAATACATATCAGATGAAGGGGAGACTGGGGTTTGTAAAGCTAACACAACCTCTCTGTGTACCAGCTGTGAGACGGCAATCAAGCAACTTTCTCTGGGGCTCAGTTTCCTCCTTGCGGTTGAACTTAAACATGGCGATGCCTGTGTGCAACTCCCAGCATCCAGTGGGTGTCCAATATGTCCAGTCTTCCACCCAGTCCTTTTCTCTGCTACCCCTCCCTCCCGCCCCACACCACACCCAGTATGTGGAGCAATAAAACCCAACCCAGGTTGGACTCTCACCTCCTCATCCCCCCCGGCCGGTCCCTTACCTCACGTTGGGGTGAGGGGCTGGTGTCCCCTAGATCTGGCTCCAGGTGTCCCCAACCCCAGAGTGCAGGACTAGGGCCCAAGTGGACCTCGGGGCCGGCCAGGTTGCCATTGCCATGGTAACAGTGACAGGCCTCCGCCACAGGTTCCCTAAGTGACTGGTTACTCTTTAACATATCCACCCACCTTGGGTGATTAGAAGAATCAATAAGATAACCAGGTGGTGGCAGCTGGCTGTGCTCACTGCCTTCCTGGTGGACGGGCTCCTGTGGTCCCCGCTGCCGTTGTGTGTGGGGCCCGGCTCCTCCATGCTCCCGCGTCTCTGGCTGGGCGGGCTCGGCCATGGTCAGTGTGAACGCGCCCCTCGGGGCTCCTGTGGAGAGTCCCTATGGTGAGTGGCACCAGTGGTCGGGGCTGGGGGAGGACTGGACAGGGCAGGACCATGGTCAAGTTGGGGAGGCCATGGGACGCCCCCCTGCGTGTTTCCAAAGACCCCGAAGACTAGGGGTCCTCTAGACTCCTCTAGAGTGACAGGAAGCCCCAGGGGTGTAGGGGACTTGCTTCACCCAAGTCTTAAACAGGGGCATGGCATGTTTGGTCTGGGAAGTGCTGGGAGGGACTGCAGGAACCATGGAGCAGGGGGAGCTCACTTTGCGGCCAAGAGAGACTGCTTTCCTGGGGATATGTCCCAGTGGTCTTTCCAAAATTCCACAGAGGATGGGGCCAGAACTGCCAGCCCCAGGTTACTGGGGACGAGTCAAAGCCAACAGGGAGCTTTGCTGGGCCTAGCATAGAGCTGACTCATGTTCCAGGTGGGATGGGACCCACGGCAGGAGTTGGCTGACCCCTCTGATGGGGTGTCAGCTCTGGCTAATTCACCAGAGGGAAGCCACTTCAAGCAGCACCCAGCGTGGGGCGTCAGGAAAGGGAAATGATCTCATGCTGGGTGTATGAAACTAATAGGCAAGGCTAGGAAAGAGTGTGATCCTGACAGTGAAAGCTCAGGCTCTGCTTCTGGGGTGACCCCATGATTAGAAGTAACCTCAGTGTCCCACAGTAGAGGATGGGTAGACAAAGCGTGATGCATCTTTAGCGAGGAATGCTGTCCCACTGTTGGAGGAGGAAAAGGCAGATCTGTGTGCGGATAGGGAAGGACCTCCAGGTTACACAAAGTGAAACAAAATAAACTGAAGGACCGTGTGTAGCATTTTACATTTCTGATAACAGAACGGATATACGCGTGTGTATGTACACACACATTTGTATTTGCATAGAAAGCCGGTGGAAAGACAGGAGGAGACCAAGAACAGAGTTTTATTGCTGAGGAGGGAGGTTCAAGAAATATTTTTTTAACGTTTTTTGGCACATTTTGGATTTTTAAAAATTAGGTGCATTTTATAAAGTGATTTAAATCTCTCTCTCTCTCTCTCTCTCTCTCTCACACACACACACACACACACACACACACACACACACACAGCTTGGTCTCTGGAATCCAGGCTTTAGTTTTGTGAGTTTAGACAAATTATTCAACATTTGTGTGCCTCAGTTGCCCTGCCATGGAGAGAGCGTATCTTAGGGGCCCTTGGAGAGGATGAAGGAGGCCAGGGTGTAAGCTCTTGGCACCAGGCACATAGTAAGGACTCAACAAATATTATTTAATATGGTCATCAGCTGAGGGTAGCTCAGGTCTCTTGACTGATGGAGGGGATCTTTCTTGGATCCACCATTAAGCAGAATTATGTGATGGTGGGAAGGGGGCCGGGGAAGTAGCAGAGGCTGAGGAACCAAAAATAGCCTGGGGGATACATCCTGCACACCCACTGTGTGACCTTGGGCAAGTTACTTCCCCTATTTCCCCAGCTGCAAAATGGAGAGACCCGACGGGCCCTATCTTGCAGAGGGTGGTGCAGTGAGAGCAGATAGCATAGCTGAAGGGCTAGGCATGCCTTAGGTGCTTCATCCAAGGTTAAAACACAATTGTAAGACTTGATTGACCCTGTAGCCCGAGGAAGACTATCTGCATAGGGACCAGATAATCAGCTTCTGGGGAAGGAGATCCTCAGGCCATAAGCCTAGACTAGGGATGAACAGAAAGTACCCCATGTTCCTCCCAGGGGATACTAGAGTAATAATACCTGACAGCCTTTCACTATCTCCAGGTCTATGTACTTTGTAGGGTGTCCTCCTGCCCTTTCATCCCAACCTCTATACCGCGCTCATCACAAAGCAAGTATGCAGCACACATTTGTTGAATGTTTGGATGGGTAGATGTTTGGATGGATGGGTGTTCCATGCCTGTTATTTAATTTAATTCTTATAGCACTTGTTCCAGAAAACCAACATCATTGTTATCTCCAAGAATAGAAGAGAAAACTAAAGCTCAGGATTGTTAAAAAAGAAACCCTAACCCTCTCTGACCCTCTTAACTAAGCTACAGATCTGGCTGGGCAGAGAAAGGAGAGCTCCTCTGGCCAGATTTGTAGCACACATCCACAAAAGAACATTGGTGGCCTGGGACAGTTAGGCATTTGTTGGTGTGTGTGTGTGTGCACATGCGCATGAGTGCGCACGTGCACACACACATATGTGATAGTGACTAAAGTACCTTGCTTTTTAGAAAAATAAATCTGGGTCAGCATCCTGGATCTACACCCTCCCTTTAAAGCTGTGTGGCCTACCCCTCTCTGAGCCCTCATGTTTCACCTATAAAATGAACTAGGGAAGTATTTGCGGAAGCTCTAGGAACAATGCACTTTCAGATAAAAGATAATACCAAAGCCCCTAAGGTTGTGATTGCAGAGGTAAGTTGCAGGGTATGGGATGTGGTACAGAGCAGAGCCTCAGGAGAGGCATTGGCAGGCAAGGTTGTGGTTAGGATCGCATGAGTTAATACATGTGTGCTCAGAATAGTACCTGGCACAGAGTAAGCATGCCTAAATCTCAGTTGCTGTCTCATGTATTTGAACACTGGTAGGACAGTCTTTAAGGGGCTGATCTGTGGTGTGGTGATGCTGAGTGAACTTGACCATACCCTTGACTTGCAATGCGCTGGTGGTACACTGACTTCTCCTTTACCGTTCTCATCATGACTCGGATTGGATAGCATCAGTGTGTGTCATGGTGTCTGTCCCATGCTCAACTATGAACTCCATGAGGTCGGGGACTATCAGTGATTTGTTTGGCCTCACATGTCTCACATATTGTGGCTGTCAGAGACTAGATGCTCAATAAACATTTGTTGGTTGAATGAACTAAAGGAGGTTTAAAGAAATAACCTTTTGACAGTGGTCAACAATGTCAGTCAGATCCATGCTCTTCCCTCCTTCCTCTCTCCCTGCTCACCGTGTTGGCTTTATAGACCCAACGTGGCTGGTACAGTATGAGGTTTCATGTCTACCCTCAAGGGCGGGAACCTGGAAGGGATATTCCTTGAAGTACTTGTTTCTTTTCTCAAAAAGCAAATTTTCCCCAGAAACCTCCCAGCAGACTTCCCTGGTTGAAGCAAAGCTGAGATCAAGTATCTAGTGGAAAGAAATGGGAAAGCCAAGATTGGCTTGGACCAACGATATTCTTTTCTTGGGGTCTGGCACAATGCTGCTCCAAACAAAACCAGGGTTTTCTCAGAATGGGTTTCCCAGCTTCAGCATTATTGACATTTTGGCTTGGATGATCCTTCATTGTGGGGGCAGTCCTATGCATTGTTGGACATTTAGCAGCTTTCCTGGCTTTGACTCACTAGGTGCCAGCAGTATCCTTTCCATCAGTTGTGTCAACTGAAAATGTCTCCAGACATTTCTGAATGTACCCTGTGCACATACAGCACTACTGTGTTACGAGGAAGCAGGAATAGCTGTGGCGTGATGTCTGCCACAGCTGAATATCCTGTGACTCTTATGTTGTCATGTTTGCCTTGGGTGCCAGGAACTGGCTCAGAGGCAGATCTGGAGTTGCCCTTAGCAATTATGAGGATAAGATGCTATAGTGTGCTTTTCTATGTGCCAACCAGACTCCTAGTTTTGCTATTTTCCTACCCTTTCCTACGTTTTTTCTTTTAACAACCTTCCTTAATTATTTGTTTTGGTCCTTTGGAAGTTTGTCGTTTTTGTAAGCATTTCAAATCTCTTGAGGGCAAGGTCTGTATTTGTCTTCCTATTTTACTATAGGCTACCACAGGACCTGGCCCTCTGTTGACTTTGATAGAGGTTTATTGAATGAATGAATGAAAGAACGAGAAGATGGATGGATGAATGAATGGATGTGATGGGTGGGTGGATAGATGGGTGGATGGGTAGGTATGGTGGTTGATGGACAAGTGATAAGTAGATGGATGGCATGGATGAAAAGATAGGTGGCTGGATGTATAAGGAGATGAATAAGTAACTGGATAGATGAGTGGATGAATGGGTGGATGGGTGGATAGATGGGGAGATGGATGGGTGGATGAGTAGGTGGATGAATGGGTGGATGAGTGGATAGATGAGTGGATGGATGGATGGATAGATGGATGGATGGATGGATGGGTATGTGGATGAATGGGTAGATGAATGGATAGATGCATGGATGGATGGATGAGTAGATAGATAGATTGATGGATAGGTGGATGAATGGATGGAAGAATGGGTAGATGGGTGGATGGTTGGATAATTGGATAGATAGATGAGATAGGCTGGGCTGGACTAGCAGCACCTGCAAGTGCTCAGAACAGAACAAGTAAGGAGATGGGGTTATTTGGCCACTGGTTGACAGTCCTCCATCAGGGAAGAATAAATGAGCCTTATTTTTCCTGGGTAGGTGGGTCTAGTTCCCTTGACCAATAGCATCAGCCTTAGGCCAGATCAGAGGCTGTTGTCAGAGGCGTTTGGTTAAGTGGCTTTCCTACTGAATGCTGTACAATGCTTGACACTTGGTTTCAGCCATCTGATTCTGAATTGCTTCAGCCATCAAATGAAACTTGGTTGTTGTGAGGATTCTGTGAGCTAATGAAGAAGGAAAGTATCATAAACTATAAAATGCCTCATTTTTCAGAAGGGCTGATGGGCCCAGGTTGGGTAGGAAGCCCGATGTTCCAGCTGTAGGATTGTGTTGGACGTTAGGCATGGCGGCTCCCACTCTTCGTTCCCCAAGTATAGACTCCCCCACCCTTTTCCCTTGTCTCCCCTCTTTTATCACCTCTTCCCAGTTCACCTCAACTCAATTTCAGCCTCTATGGTTCACTGGTTCACAAACCTAACTGCATATGGAAAACCTTTTTAGAACGACATATTTTGGAGTCCCACCCCAGACCTGGTGAATTAGAATCTCCTGGGGTAAGTTTCAAGACTCTTTAATTTTTTATTAGTTTTCTTATGTGATTTGGGGTCCAGATGAGCCAAAGTATAGAAACCATCTTATTTTGTCCCATTTTATAAACGGAGGATGTCGATGCCCAGAGTGGATCCTGTCTCCACCCGGGAGGCTCCTGTAATCACTAAGTCACGGTTCCTGTGTTCATTTTTTCAAGAAACTTCTACTGAGGGCTTATGGAGTACAAGCATTCTGCTAGGCACTGTGGGAATGGAGGAGAATGAAACGTGGTTTCAGATCTTGGAGAGCACCGAGATGATCCAACCATAGTCAAAGACAGAGTGACAGGATGTGGATGAATAGGGCACTGTGGGGACACAAAGGGACTTAGGAGGAGGGCAAGGATCAGGGACCTTTTAACCATGGAGAAGTGGCTTCAATATCTAAGCTAAAACCCAAAGGTTTAGCAGGAATCAGCCTGGAGAAGAGAGGGAAGGGAATATGTTTTGCAAAGTCCTTGACTGTGGCATACCCTGCAAGGATTTTACTTATACTCGATTGCAATTGATTCCATCCTTTATTGAAAGTATATTGGGACTTTTCTGATTGTTCTGTGATTCATCTCATTCCTAAAAGATTATGAGATGCTTACGTGTATGAACTATGCCTTCCATTTCTTTCTGACTCACATGCCTTTAGCATGAGGGTGGGCCTGGAAAGAAGAATGGAATCTGTTCCCATTGAAATGCTTCCTACATAACTGGCAGGACTCTGGTGTTACTTTAGACATTTTCTCCCTTTTATTTTTAATGTTTTATTTATTTAGGCAAGTAATCTCTACACCCAGTATGGGGCTCAGACTCATGACCCTGAGATCAAGAGTTGCACGCTCCACTGACTGAGCCAACCAGGCGTCCCTCTTTCTTCCCTTTTAATGCTTGCAATGACCCATCAGGCTGGGACGTATTATCCTCATTTTATAAATGGGGAAGATGAGATTCAGAGTTGTTAAGTAAGTCTTCCTGAATCACACAGCAAGTAAGTGATGAAAGTCTAGTCTGCCTGACTGCAAACATTTATTCTTTCAGCTATACCTGTTACCCCACAGTAGCCTCTGAGGAGCTATCATGATTAGCAGCTCAGACCCCAGAGTCAGGCTTGGGGTTGCCACCTTCTTTATCTGTTGAATGCAGTGATAATGACGGTATCCACTTTGGAAGGTTGTTGTGAGAATCCAGTGAGGTTTATATCTGGAAAGTATTGAGTGTCTGGCACATAGAAAGTGCTATACATTTTAATGATTTTTATAATATCTGTAGAGCATGCATCTCCTCTGCTAGAGGGACTGAATGCTTACTATATGCTAAGCATCTTTTAGCAGCTGTGGGATGCACTGAAATGAACAAGGGCTATGTAACTGGTTGTTCCAGGATGCAATTGTGGGTGGAGAGTCAGAACAAAGCTTAGTTCCCAGCCTTCAGATGGGCTCTGAAGCCTGTTGGAGGGGTCTGTTCTCAGGGGCTTGGCTCATGAGTCTGGGCTCGTGGGGAGCAGATGGGAGGTGTGGACAAAGTGTGAGCAGAGCTGCCCTGGCCACAGATGTGGGAAAAGGCTCTGGCCCCAGGCAGCTCTTTTTGACCCCAGTCAAGTCCTTTGCTGGCTCTCTGCCTCATCTTCTGAGAAAAGAGGGTGTGTTCCTTATTCAGAAGTCATCATGCAACATTCACTGGAGCCCAAGGAGTCAAGAAGGATGCCCCAGGGTTCAGTTTCAAGGCCAGTGTGGTTGTTCAAATGAACCAGGCTCCTACCCACTCCACTCACAACCTCCGGTTCAACCAGAAAAGCTGCATGCTCTCTTTGAATGGAACATTTGATGAAAGCTCCATGGGTCAGTGGTGTTTGGAAAGCCAGAGGACCAGTCAGTATGTTTCAAGCGGCCGTCTTCACCCATTCACGGCTCATGCAATTTATTGGGTTTATGACTTAGGGCAGCACTAGCTGATGTAACAAACAAACCCCAGAAGGCAGTTAGAAGTTTGTTTATCTCTGTCATCCAAGGACCCCAGAAGTGGCCCTGACTCTGAAGGACATTTGTCATTTCTGCTCATATTCCATTGGCCAGAACTAGTCACATGACATTGGTCAGCTGCTGAGGAATCGGGGATGCATGGTCCCTCTAGGCCAGCTCTCTTCCAGGAACCGCTCTCAGCTGTGGAAGGGGGAACATGAATGTGTTGGTACACAGCTGACCGCCTGTAGCGTGGGGTCAGGCACACACACAACACAGTCAAATATGTATAGCAAATGTGAGTGTCCAATTTTTAATGTCAAATATTTCAATGGAAAAGTGCACAGGTACATAGCGATAAAGGCCATGAGACAGAATGCTGCTTACTGATGGGAGAATCTCGGTGAGGGATGTCAGTGCTCTCTGTACTGTTCTTTCGCTCTTGAGGAGGTTTGAAATTTTCCCAAAGTAAAGTGTAAGGGGGAAATATAACTGTTAAAATTTGCTAGGCTTAGGATTAGACTAGAACAAGCTATAAATAGGAAGTGATTTAATTGAAGTTTAGGGGCTTTGAACTTGGAGGCAGGAGTCAGCAAAGTTTTTCTGTAAAAGGCCAGATGGTGAATTTTGGGGGCTTTGCAGGCGGGGTAGGATCTGAGTGGCTGTCGTAGGACCTTGGCTGCATGAAAGTGGCCATAGGCAACATGTAAATGAGTGAATGGGGGTGTGTTCCAATAAAACCTTATTTACAAAAATAGGCAGTGGGCCAGATTTAGCCAAGAGGTTTTTAGTTTGCTGACTCTTGCTTTAATACAAGATTTTTTTAAAAATTGTATTTATTTATTTATGAGAGAGAGAGAAAGAGAGAGAGAGAGCGTGAGGACAAGCAGGGGGAGCGGCAGGCAGAGAGAGAAGCAGGGCCCCCCGCTGAGCAAGGAGCCCCATGTGGGACTCAATCCTACCACGCTGGGGTTGGGATCATGACCTGAGCCGAAGGCAGACGCTCAACTTGCTCAACAGACTGAGCCACCCAGGCATCCCTAATATATGATTTTTTAAAAAGATTTCTCTTTTATTTATTTATTTGAGAGAGTACAGAGCGAGAGAGCGAGAGAGAGAGAGAGAGAGAGTGAGAGAGTGTGAGCATGAGCAGGGAGGAGGGGCAGAGGGAAAGGGAGAAGCAGACTCTGCTGAGCAGGGAGCCCCACGCAGGATTTGATCCCAGGATCCCAGGATCATGACCGAAGCTGAAGGCAGACACTTAACCAACTGAGCTACCCAGATGCCCCAATATATGATTTTTTAAAAGCCTCTGAAGCACATATTTTTTTTATTTTAGGCAGATACATTCTTCCTAGAATTTAATGCATACAGTTTTTATTAGAAATGCAGATCGGGGGCGCCTGGGTGGCTCAGTGGGTTAAAGCCTCTGCCTTTGGCTCAGGTCATGATCCTGGAGTCCTGGGATCAAGCCCCACATTGGGCTCTCTGCTTGGCGGGGAGCCTGCTTCCTCTTCTCTCTGCCTGCCTCTCTGCCTACTTGTGATCTCTGTCTGTCAAATAAATAAATAAAATCTTAAAAAAAAAAAAAAAAAGGAAACGTAGATCAGCATGTGCCAGCTGTTAGGGACCCTGAGTCTGTTAATGTCCCCTCACTATGCTAGCTAGACAAAATAATTTCAGCACATTGGCTGTTCATAGAATGAGCTGGTTTCTTTCATTATCATTCTTTACCTTTTCTTTGAATAAAAATGTACTATTTGGGGCACCTGGGTGGCTCATTCAGTGGACTCTTGATTTCCACTCAGGTCACGATCTCGGGGTCATGACATTAAGTCCTGCCTCGGGCTCCACGCTTAGTGAGGAGTCTGCTTGAGATTCTCTCCCACTGCCTCTGCCCCTCCCCCGCTTGCGCACTCACTCTCTCAAAATAAATTAAGTCTTTAAGAAAAACGTACCACGGGGCGCCTGGGTGGCTCAGTGGGTTAAGCTGCTGCCTTCGGCTCAGGTCATGATCTCAGGGTCCTGGGATGGAGTCCCGCATCGGGCTCTCTGCTCAGCGGGGAGCTTGCTTCCCTCTCTCTCTCTCTCTCTCTGGCTGCCTCTCTGTCTACTTGTGATCTTTCTCTGTCAAATAAAAAAATAAAATCTTAAAAAAAAAAAAAGAAAAACGTACCGTTTAAAAGAACATTTTCATTGAAGTATAATGTTCATACAGACAAGAACATGAATTATAAATCAGAAACAGATAAGTGAAATTTCACAAAGATGACCACATCCTTAAAAATGAAGTAAAATAGAAGAAAAAACATCTCAGTCCATCTCCTCTAACTGAGTAAATTTCACATGTGTGAAACTTTCATTTCATTTATACATATTTATGGATGTGTGCGTGGGGTTGTGATCATAGCAAGATTTGATAAAGTACTTCTTGGAGCTTCACACATACTAATTCCTTATCTTCACAATGGCCCTGTGATGTAGGTACTATTACTATCATTCCCGTTTTATAGACGAGGGAATGGAGGCAGAGAGAGGTTGAGTCACTTGATAAAAGTGATACAGGCATTAAGAGGAAATGCCAAGGTTCCAGATCACGCAGGCAGGCTTCAAAGAGTCGCTGTTTTATAGGGTCATGGTCAAAATGGTTTCAAAGCCACTGGACAGAATGTTCCCGAAGGTTCTTTATAGACCTAAAAATAGCATACTTTTCCTTAGGTGTATCCACAGGGTAGGGCTGATTTTAGGAGTATATGGACAAACATTTTTAAATCTTACTGACTTTATATTACTGTGTGTTAGAAAATTTTATAAATAGCATACTAAAGCACTAATATAAAATATACTTTTAAAATTAATACATGTTTTCAAAAGAAAGAAAAAATATCAAGTAAATAATTACTGGTAAAGTATAGGTAACAGGCAGATTTGGTAAAAATTTTAAAAAGGAATACAGATGTCTAGGACTTTGGGGTCAGATACTGAACTTGGCATCACGTGACTCAGATCTGGGTCTTGGTTCATTCATCTTGTAGTTCTTTTTTTTTTTTTTTTAAAGATTTAATTCATTTATTTGCCAGAGAGAGAATGAGAGCAAGCGAGCACAGGAGGGGGAGTGGCAGACAGAGGGAGAAGCAGGCTCCCCATTGAGGAGGGAGCTTGATGTGGGGCTCCATCCCCGGACCCTGGGATCATGCCCTGAGCCAAAGGCAGAAGCTTAACCAACTGAGCCACCCCAGACGTCCCTCCTGATTTATTTTGTCACTTCTGTAGTACTCACTAGGGGCCAGGCACTGTTCTAAATCATTTGTCACGATTACTTCCTTTAATTCTTACAACTGCCCATTGAGGTAGGTACTGCCATGGTACCCATTTCTCAGAAGGGGTAACGAGGGCTCAGAGATGTAACTTATTCCAAACCACACAGACTGCAAGAGCCAGAGCTGGGATTCAAACCCAGGCATTGTATTAGCCATGGCAGTGCTAGCTGGCATAACACACCAACCCAATATGTGAGATCAAGAGTTTATCTCCTGGGGCACCTGGGTTGCTCAGTGGGTAGGGCCTCTGCCTTCGGCTCAGGTTATGATCTCGGGGTCCTGGATCGAGCCCCACATCGGGCTCTCTGCTCAGCGGGGGGCCTGCTTCCCCCTCTCTCCCTGCCTGCCTCTCTGCCTACTTGTGATCTCTCTCTCTCTCTGTCAAATAAATGAATAAAATTTAAAAAAAAAAAAAGAGTTTATCTCCCTCACCCAGGGGACCCCAGCTCCTTCCATCTTGGCTGGAAGATGAGTTTTATTTTAACCACTGTACTCCATGGTGATAGGTAGAACTGTCTTTGTCCTTTTGAGCTCCATGTGTTCTGAAAAATGGGTGAATAATGCCATTTCTGTGGACTCAGCAGGTGCAGCCAATGTTGTGGGATGTAAAGTCTTAGTACTGTTGTTACGCTGACCAACACATGCCTTCTAGTGTTATTGTGAAGGTCAACTGAGACGGCGCAGGGAAAGCTCGTTGTTCAGATACAGATGACACCAGCCGCAGAGAAGAGTAATGACAACAATGTGGTTACGTATATGAAAACAGTGAATATTGACTTATCTCCAGATTGGGAAATAGTTATATAGGATCTTTCCCCTTAGCAAGTCAACACTTTACATCTAAGACTGAAAAATCAAGTAGTGGTATAATCGTGATACGTAGAAAAATAGAGGAAAACTAGCTAGAACAGTTTCAGGTGGTGACCTATGGATGGTAGGAATCAGATTCAGGAAGAGAAGGGGGACAGCTGCTATGACTGGTTTCCAGCTCTGTAAAAGTACTTGTTTTCTTTCAGCTGAGCACCTATACAGCCTTGACTAAATTTTTGAAAAGAAAATTTAAATTAAAAAGGAGAAGAGAGGGGCGCCTGGGTGGCTCAGTGGGTTAAAGCCTCTGCCTTTGGCTCAGGTCATGATCCTAGGGTCCTGGGATCGAGCCCTGCACCGGGCTCCCTGCTCAGTGGGGAACCTGCTTCCTCCTTGCTCTCTGCCTGCTTCTCTGCCTACTTGTGATCTCTGTCAAATAAATAAATAAAATATTAAAAAAAAAAGAGAGAGAGAGAGAAAAGAATAATTAAGCCCTATTTCAAACACGAAAACAAGAGTCCTAGAACAGAAAGCCCCAGGTTAGGATTAAATGCAAAGTTCAAGTTACAGGAGAAATTCCGAACACGTTCATGTTCAAAATCCCTGCGGAACACCTTTCAGCACCTTTGTGTTGCCCAAGTTCTTTTCCCTAACCGAAAGGTCCCACACAATCCGACTCTTGTCTGCCCCTCTGGCCTCTCTGTCTTTGTCCCTTTTGCACACTCTAGTTCAGCCTTACTTGCTTTTTAACTATCTTTCGATCTCTCCAAGCATATTCCTGCCCCAGGGCCTTCGTACTTATTATTCCCTCTGCCTGGAACACCTTTTCCCCAGTATTCCCATAATGGATTTCTTCTCATAGTTTGGGTCTTAGCTTGAAAGTTTCCCACTTAGAGGGGCCTTCCTTGACCACACAAATCTGAGACTACCCCACCTCTGCCCATCACTCTCAGTCCTCTTATCTTCTACAGCTCTGGAGTCGTGCGTTCGTCTGTCTCCTCCACTGCAGTGGAAGTTCCATCAGAGAGGGAATCTGGCCTCTTGTTGCCTGCTAAATCTGCAGCATGTAGAACAGTGCCTGGCACACAGTAGGTGCTTCATAGAAACCCATGGAATGAGCCAGTACAGCCAGGGACCGCTGAGTAGTATGCTGAGGGGCTGGATGGGCCAGTGGTGTGGGGAGAAAGCGGAACCCTTGCCTGGGCTCTGCCCTTTGTAAATAGGCCTCCCTCTGCCCAGACGGCCACTGTTTGACAACTGTCTGCTGTGGGACCAGCCAAGCCTGGGCTGCTCCATTGCCAAGGCCCCAGGATTCCCTGGGCCGAGCAGCCGAGGCAGCCACACCTCGGGGAGGGCTGGTGCAGGAACAGGTCGAAAAGTTATCCAAACAGGCATGAGGAAGGGCGGAGCCTGTGGTGAGACACAGAGGGAACAGTTGGCCCTTCCTGGGGCAGAGCCCAGGGGCGTTGGAGGGAGGCCCTGGTACACCCAGCAGGCGGCTTCCTAGGTGGGGCCTGACCTCCAGGCTGGGCCTCCAGGATCCAGTTCTGGTTCCCGGCTCTGGTCCAGACTTGCACAGGGACCAAAGTCACTTACTACCTCTGGGTCTCAGTTTCCCCCCACTGTAAATCAAGGGACTATGGCAGGTCAGTGGTTTCAAATTTAAACAAGTTGGGGGGGGGGGAAGGCAGCTGCAGCCTCTCCAAACAAAAATCTTACCCGGAAGCCAATTCATAGGAATGACACAGTGGAGGCCCTCAGTTTAAAGCAAGAGTTGGGGGGGTAGGCGTGGGGGGGAGGACTGGGTGGTTCAGTTGGTTAAGCATCTGCCTTCGGCTCAGGTGGTGGTCCTGGGGTCATGGGATGGAGACCCGTGTCAGGTTCCCTGCTCCTTGGAGAGCCTGCTTCTCCCTCTGCCTCAGCCCCTCTGTCTTTCATGAATAAATAAATAAAATCTTAAAAAAAAAAAAAAAGAGAAAAAGCAAGTGTGGAGGTGTAGGAAGCTGCCTACAACCCCTTTGGAGGAGCCGCAGGGTGAAAACCGCTGGGATCCTTGGTTTCTGAGTTTCTTCAGGGCTGGGCAGTGGAAAAAGTATACCCAGAGTGGGGCTTCTAGACTCTCCTAATCAGAGACCCAAGTTCAAGCCCCACAGTGTGACCTTAGGCAATTTACTCCACCTTTCTGAGCCTTGGTTTCCCCTCTCTAAATCTGACATCATAAACAGTATCCTTCATGATAACAAATGTTCAGCATAGAACCCTACACCTGGTAAATTCTCAATAAGAATAGTGAAAGAAAAAAAAAAAATCAATGCTGGTTATTAGGAGAAGTAGTCGAAATGACCAGAAGAGCCAGTTCTTTGTCTTTGCTATGAGTTGGGAAAATATTTAACTGCCCTGAACCAAGTTTCCTTCTCTGTAAAACATGGTCAAGGATTGAATGCAGATCAGAGTCTGAGATCCAGCCCACTCAGTTTTGTTTTTTTTTTAATATGATTTGACTTGAATGCCAACCTTTAAAAATCCCAACTTCCTGCTCCTTTCAAAAAAAAAAAAAAGGGAAGCTCTAGCAACACTTGGTTCCCAATTGCCATGAGGCAAGAGTCGACTGGAGCAATTTAGCCTGGATGTACTTTCTCTAATTTGCTGTCATTCCCACCATTTCTCAATGTCCCTGCACTGAAGTCACACTGATGAACAGAAATCATTGTTTGCGGCCCTGTTTTTCTTACAGGAAAGTGTGAGACTGGCTCATGTGCCATCTGTTCCATATACCGTTGAGGGCAATTGAATTTGGGACCCCAGATTGCTAAGACCTAGGGAGAGCTCATTATTTGTGAGAACAATCTCCTATTTCATAGATTTATCATTTGTTTAACGTGACAGTTGAAACATTTAAAATACATGGGGTTCCCATTGTACTCCTGCTGAATAATGTTGCTCTGGTCCCTTGGACCTACGGCAGTGACTGAGTTCACTGTTCACTCATCGCCTCTGTGTCCCACGCTGAAGAGACCAGTCCTAGCCAAACCTCCTGGGCTGGTGTCCCTGACTGGCTCTTCTCTCCTCCCTATAATTATCTCTGGCGTCCCCACCCTTGTTGCCTGCTTGTCTGTCTGGAGGACCCAGACTCCAGAACACCGGTCCCGTCTTCTAGAATTCTCCACTGGGGAAATCTCACCTCCCAGCCCCCATCTGGCAGCCATTGTGTTTCCTTTATCAGACATTCGCATAACACAATAGTCAATTTGAAACTTAATTACTCAGCCATTCTTCTGTCTCCAGCCTGCCCAATTTACCCCAAATCCAGTGATTTTGGGGGTGGAGCTGGGGTGGGGAGAGGCTTAATTTTTCCCCCTTCTCCAGGGCAAGTCATGGTTTTCACAGAGATAAGGTGGACGGGGTTTGGGGGAGGGACTCAGGTCCTTCTATGGCAAAGGCGCAGACTTTGTTTTTGGAAGAGATAATGTCCACAGGTCCCCTGGGGGGATGAGAGAATCCTGAAGGACTCAGGGAGCAAGGGGGGAAAAGGAATCTTGGCAGGTTGGAAGACCACCCCTCCCCTTCCAATGGGGAGGCCTTGTCTGGTAGTGGCTGAGAACTTGTGCTGCAAAGTTGGGAAGACTTGGGTTAGGGCTATGCAAGCCAGATGCCTTGGATAGGTGACAGTACCTCTCTGACCCTCAGTCTCCCTCTCTGTAAAATGAGGATAAGGACATACCTATTCTAGCACAGTGTGTTTGCATGTAAGTGCTCCATAAATGCTAGGCTACCATCATACCTTTTGAAAAGGGGCCTATAGGGGCCATGTAGGATCATTTTAATCAGTTTTTATTTTGCCTCGGTACATTTTCATAATTCTCCTACCACGAATCTGCTTAAAATAAATAATGAAAAAGTTAATAGAGAAAGGAAGAATAAGATTAAGTGGAAACATCCTCCTAACACAGGGCTCCAATGTGGCAGCCCGTGGAGGTCACTGGGTCAGACTTTCCCAAGGCCGCTCAGGCAAGACAGATCCTATTGTTTGATGTTTGAAAAAAGTTCAATGTTTGATTAAAGGAAGTTGTGTACATGTCATTACTGAGCACTCCCCAGAGACCTTAACACATGACAGAGTACGTTGGACACTTCAAGAGAGACCTCCAGGGGTGCCTGGGTGGCTCAGTGGGTTAGGCCTCTGCTTTCGGCTCAGGTCATGATCCCGGGGGGTCCTGGTATCGAGCCCCGCATCGGGCTCCCTGCTCAGCAGGGAGCTTGCTTCCACCTCTCTCTCTCTCTGCCTGCCTCTGTGTCTACTTGGGATCTCTCTCTGTCTGTCAAATAAATAGATAAAATCTGGGGAAAAAAAAAAAGAGAGAGAGAGAGACCTCCAGTGTGCCCACGATGGCTCATCACTGAGCCCCATGAAAAACATTAACCCCCATGAAATCTCTCCCTGCCCCGAAGCAGAGAAATGCTATAGCTTAAATATATTCCTAGATTTTAAAAATAATATATTTTTTAGATATCTGAAATGATATGATTTTTAAAAATTACATCCAAATCGTCTGTTGCTGGTAGATAAAAAGTTACATTTTTCATCATATCTCTCCTTTCTTTTAAGTTGGAAATATTACAGACACGCAGAAAAGTAGAGAGAATAACATTGTGAACACTGATGAGCCCATTGCTCAGTTTTGTGGAATCCTACACACGACCGTTTCTTCACTGGATTCCTTTTTTGTTTTAATGAGAAGTGAGATGTTAAACTTGGCATTGAAATCCCCTTGTACCTCTCTCCCTGAGCTCATCCTCCAGCCACCCCTCTCGGAGGTAACCACTGTCAACTTTTGCTGGTTAGCGTTGGCAGACATGTTTTTATACTTCTGTTACACGTGGCTACATAAGCAATATATATACTATTATTCTGTTAATCGGAAGGATACATTTGAATGATACATTGTATACATCCTTTGGCAGCCTCCTTTTGTTCCTTCATATCATAGCTTTTTGGATCTTCCCATGCAGAGACAAGTAGCACTAGGTCACTCACTGAAAATGCTGTGTACGAATGTCCCAAGTGTGTGTATTCTGGTTTTTGACAATGGAATTGTTTCCTGTTTCTCTTTGCCAGCAATGCTGCAAAGAATGTTCTGATACCCGTGGCTGCGGGTTTTTCTAGGATAACACGCAGGAGTGGAGTTTCTGGATCTCAGGTAGTGGACATCTTGTCTTTGATGAAAGATTGGTATTTTGCTCAGTCTTACCCACCAGCAACCACTTCAGTCCCCAGCGTTTAGCGGTTCTGAGAGGTCCACATCCTCACCAGCACCTGATTCCAGAAGGTGATGAATTTAAAATGAGAATTTGTATTTCCCCTATTACAAGAGGGAAAGGCTCTTTTTCATTTGATTTTGCACTGGAGTGGACTTGTGTATATCCTTTTCCCGTTTTTCTGTTGCATTCTTTACCTTTTCCTATCATTTGAAAGAACTATTTATTCTTTTTTTTTTTTTAAGATTTTATTTTTAAATAATGCCTTCCCCCAATATTAGTCTCAAACGCACAACCCCGTGGTGGAGTCTCACCGACTGAGCCAGCCAGGTGCCCCAGGTACTGTTTATTCTTGATCCAAAACTTTTTTCAGTTATAGTAGTTAGAAGTATCTTTGATCAGATTGAAGCTTGTCTTTTCACCCTCTTTAGAGCCTCTTTTGTTGTACACAAGTTTACAGTTATGTGGAAGTTACATTCTGGTTAAATTATAAATCAGGTCGTTAAATTTACTAGTCTTTTCCTTTATGGTTTGTGTTTATTGTATCTTGTCCATAAAATCTTGCAGTGCCCTGAGATCATAAAGATATTATATGAAGTATTTTCTTCAGGTTTTAAAGTTTTACTTTGCATATTTAGATGTTTATTTATAGGAATTAATTTTTGTGTATGGTATGAAATAGAGACGCTGTTACATTTTTCTTCAAATGGATAACCAGTTGGTCCCACACCATTTATTGAATAGGACATCCTTTCTTTTCTTCCTCCCTTCCTTCCCTCCTTCCTTCCTTTTTCTTTCTTTCTTTCTTTCTTTCTTTCTTTCTTTCTTTCTTTCTTTCTCTCTCTTTCCTTCCTTCCTTCTTTCCTTCCTCTTCTCTCTCTTTTTTTTTAGAACATTCTTTCTTGACTGACATGCACTGTCATTTCTTTTTATCTCCCATTTTCAAATATGTATAGATCTGTTTCCGGATTCTGTATACTGGTCCACTTACCTATCTCTAGTAGCCACGTTTAAGCAATAAAAATTTTTTTAAAACCCAGGTGAGTGAACCCACAATTACACCAAAATTAAAAGTTTAATTTAAAAAATCTCCCAAAAGAAATGGTTGAAATTATTTAATAATATATTTTATTTAATCCTATATGTATACACACATAATTTCAACATCTAATTATTTCAACATCTAATCACTAAAAATAATGAGATTTTTTTTGTTCTTTTTAAATATAGTCTCCAAAGATGATGTGTATTTTACACGAAGAACACATTTTAATTTGAACCAGCCACATTTCCAATGCTCAATGGTCACATGTGGCCGGTAGCTACCACGCTTGACAAGTATACATTTAGCTTTCTGTATTGTACAGCATGTCTTTCTCATAGTGTAGTTGTTCTATAAAAACCATCTTGTGTATTTTCTTTGTTCATTTATATAAATTTTAGGAGGGTGTTCAGTAGGACAGAACAAAGGTTAGAGGCCAATGGCGTACTGATCTCCTCCAGTGGATTTCAGTTAAAGCAACTACCATATTTTAAGTGCTTGCAATTTGCCAAGTACTGGGCTAAGTGGCTTTATCCTGTTGGGCTTTTAACTGAAACTTCATCAAATTTATTGATTAATCTGGGAAGAACTGACATCTCTACATAATAAATCCCTCTGCCATGAATATGCCACACTGATGTAGGTCTTCATTTATGTTTATATAAGGGTAGGTATAGGTCTGCTTTTATGTTTTTCAATAAAGTTAGATAATTTTAATAATCCAAAGTCTTTTGTTAGTTTCATTCTTAGATAATTTATAATTGTTACTGCTACTATAAAGAGTTTTAAAACGGAATCTTCTCATTTGTTGATGTTACATTTTCAATATATCAAAACCCAAATGCTTTTAATATATTGAAAATGTATCCAGTCGGGGCACCTGGGTGGCTCAGTGGGTTAGGGCCTCTGCCTTCGGCTTGGGTCATGATCTCAGGATCCTGGGATCAAGCCCCGCATCAGGCTCTCTGCTCTGCGGAGAGCCTGCTTCCTCCTCTCTCTCTGCCTGACTCTCTGCCTACTTGTGATCTCTCCCTCTCTCTGTCAAATAAATAAAATCTTTTAAAAAAGTGTATCCAGTAACCTTGCTAAATTCTCTTCTTATATCTGTTTTTAATTTCTTGTTTTATTGTGTTGTTAGGGCCTCCAGTAAAATATCACATAGAAGCAGTAATAACGTGCATATCAGATAGAGTTTGGTTTGTCCATGAGTAGCTGAGGCACAGAATAATAGTAGCTTAAACAAGACAGATTATTCCTTAGTTCTGTGAAAGCCCAGATGTACGCAGTCTAAGGTTAGGATGGCAGCTCTTCCCCACAGCAGTCCTCAGGAACTCCTTGCAGCTACTGCTCTTCCGTTTCCATGAGGTCTTTATCCTCATGGTCCAAGGTGGCTGCCGGTGCTCCAGCCACATGTCCTCATTACAGAAAGATGGAGGGGACAAAGAAGAAAATGGAGTAAAAGTCATGTTGCAGCTGTCTTTTAAGAAAAGATCCTGGAAACTGCCACATTACATTTCTGATTATATTTCATTGACCACAACATGTGTGCATGGTCTCAACCTAGTGTGACTTAAATCTTTCTGGAGGGCATCTGTGTGCTCAAATAAAAACTGAAGGTTACATTACAAAGGAAGACAAGGAGACTAGATAATACCAGACAATTCACAGCCTGTGCCACATTGGGCAATCTTGTTTATTCTTCACTTTATTTATTTTTTTATATTTATTTGAGATAGAGAGAGAGCAGCGAGTGGGCTGAGGGGCACAGGGAGAAGCAGGCTCTCCACCAAGTGAGGAGCCAGACATGAGGCTTGATCCTAGGACTCTGGGATCATGACCTGAGCTGAAGGCGAGATGCTTAACCGACTGAGCCACCCAGGAGCCTCCATTCTTCACTTTAAAGGGACACTTTGACCTTTTAAAGTATCATATCTGCTTTAGGGTTTTGGTAGGTAGCTTTTATAGGGTTTTCAAAAGTTTTTTTAAGTAAGCTAGAAATTTTGTCTGTTTTTCAGTCAGTGTTGAGTATTCTTGATTGCTTTTTGTGCATTTACTAAGAAAATCACATTTTTCTCTCCTTTAATGTGCTAATTGGTAAATAAATATTCTCAGGTTAAACTATTTTTGCATTCCTAGAATAAACCTAACTTGGTCATGATGCGATTTGGTATATATATTTATATATTTTTTATTTTATACATTGATGAAACTTAAAAAATTGTGGTAAAATATACATAACATAAAATTGACCACTTTTGCCACTTTTTAGTGTACAATTCAGAGGCACTAAGTACATTCACATAGTTCTACAACCATCACCACCATCCATCACATGAATTCTTTCATCTTCCCATGAATTATTTCATCTTCCCATACTGAATCTCTATACCCATTAGAAGATAACCCTCCACTCCTCCCTTCCCCCCGACCCCTGGCAACCACCTTTGTTCTTTCTGTCCCTATGGACTGGACTGCTCTAGGTTCCTCATATAAATTCATCATTTTGTGATGGGCTTACTTCATTTAGCATGAAGTCCTCAAGGTTCCTCCATGTTATGGGATATCAGAATTCCCACCTTTTTAAAAAGCTGAATGATATTCCATTATATGTATATATCACATTTTGTTTCATTTTATCACATAATATTCCATTATATGTATATATGACATTTTTTGTTTTGTGCATATATCACATTTTATTTGTTATCACATTTGTTTTTTCACAAACATGCATTTGTTTGTTATCTGTCAACTGACAACGTGGGTTGCTTCTACATTTTGGCTGTTATGAATAACGCTGCTCTTCCAGACCATGCTCTCAGTTCTTTTGGGTACATAGCAAGGAGTGGAATTGCTGAATTGTATAGTAATTCTATTTTTAATTTTGTAAGAGAATGCTATACTGCGCTCTGTAGCAGCTGTGTTATTTTATATTCTTTCCCAACAGCAGATCAGAAGGGTTCCAGTTTCTCCATATCCCCACCAATGCTTGTTATTATCTGTTTGTCATTTTTTTGTTGTTTTTTAAATAATATCCATTCTAACAGGTGTGCAGTGGTATCTCATTGTGGTTTTGCATTGATTTGGAGCATCTTTTCATGTGCTTCTTGGTCATTTGTACATCTTCTTTGAAGAAATACCTATTCACATCCTTTGCCCATCTTAAAATCTGTTTTTTGTTCCTGTTGTTGAATTGTAGGAGTTTACATACTCTGGATAGGAACCCATTATCTGTTGTATGACTTGCAAAGATTTTCTCCCATTCCAGGGATCGCCTTTTCACTCTGTTGATGCTATTCTTTGGTGCACAAGACTTGTTGATTTCAGTGCAGTCCAGTTCATCTATTTTTTCTTTTGTGTCTTCTGATTTTGGTGTCATATCCAGAGAAATCACCGCCAGATCCAATGTCATGAATATTTTCTTCTGTATTTTCTTCTAAGAGTTTTATAATTTTAGCTCTTATGCTTGGGTCTTGATCCATTTTGTGTTAATATTTATATATGGTGTAAGCTGAGAGTCCAGTTTCACTCGTTTGCATGTGGATAGACAATTTTCCCAACATGAATTTGGTTTTGATCCAATTTTAGTTAAGACTTCTGCATCTGAGAGCTGCTACTTTGATTCAGCCTTTGATTGATTGCTGGAAGCATTTCACTATGCTTTCTGACAGGTGGTCACTTAGCTTGGGCTTGATGCTTCCAGTGACAAGATGCTCACAACTTCATAAAGTGGTTTTTCGTATCTGGTAGAAAAAAATACTAATTTGTGGCACACACCTTCTTCCCTGTACCATTCATCTTTTGGTCCTGGTTTGTTTTCTGGGGCTGTAAGAAGATAAGCATTCTTTCCCAAAGTACAGTACTTTGACTTCAGTAAATAACAGAACTACATAATGAGCAACTATATGTCAGGTTTTTTTTTTAAAGATTTTATTTATTTATTTGACAGACAGAGATCACAAGAAGGCAGAGAGGCAGGCAGAGAGAGAGGAGGAAGCAGGCTCTCCGCTGAGCAGAGAGCCCAATGCGGGGCTGGATCCCAGGACCCTGGGATCATGACCTGAGCTGAACGCAGAGGCTTTAACCCACTGAGCCACCCAGGCACCCCTATATGTCAGGTTTTAAGGTCGATCATATTTAATCCACGAAGCAATTGATTAACAAGTCCTATTACTGATTCCTATTTTGTAGACAAAGCAAATAAGGCTTGAAGAGCTTATAATTTTCACAAGGTCAGTTATCCGAATGGTAGCATTGATATTTCAAAGGCAGTGGCCTTGACCGTTTTGCCAAGCTGACCCTCTCTTCACCCCCAGCAGCCTCATCCCCAACAGCCTCATCCCCAACAGCCAACTCCTTTGGTTCTTTAATTATCCTTCAAAGGATATGGTTTTTTCATCCTGTCCCATCCTATGACACAGGAGGTGTCTTTTTTTTTTTTTAAGATTTTATTTATTTATTTGACAGACAGAGATCACAAGTAGGCAAAGAAGCAGGCAGAGAGAGAGGGGGAAACAGGCTCTCTGCTGAGCAGAGAGCCCTATGCGGGGCTCGATCCCAGGACCCTGGGATTATGACCTGAGCTGAAGGCAGAGGCTTTAACCCCACTGAGCCACCCAGGCGCCCAGGAGCTGTCTTTATATATATTTTGGATATTAATTCCTTACCAGATACATGATTTGCAATACTTTCTCCCTTTCCATACATCGCTGTTTCATTTTGTTGATGGTTTCTTTTTATGTACAGAAGGTTTTTTGTTTAATATAGTCCCATCTGTTTATTTTTTTGTTGTCTTTGCTTTTGGTCCTCCCTGATGTCACATGAAACCGGATGTTAGGCGTGGACCGCTGCTGCCAAGTAAAACCTCTAGAACTTGGTTGTGTCATCTGCCCCTAAGGCCGCTCTCCCCAGCAACACTATCCAGGTGATTTATTTTTAACCAATGTGGAGGATTTCTCATTCCTCTTCATCGAGTTCAGCCACAAATCCATGTGGCTCTTGATCCTGCCATTACTGAATAGCTCACACCCGTGCAGAACTCACAGTGTGCCAAGCACTAAGTCCTTTCTGTATATTAGCACAGAAAATCCCCACAACATCCCAGTGACATACCTATTATTATCATCCCTCTTTTGCCAATTACACACACACACACACACACACACACACACACACACACACACACAGTCACAGAGCAATTAAGTAATTCACCTAAGGTCATACAGCCAGTCCGTGGCAGAACCAGAATTCAAGCCCAGGAAACCGGGCTCCAGAATTTGTGCTCTCAGCCTCTACACTGTGCTACCTCCAAACAGCTGGCAATCTCAGCCAGCTTTTTGGGGCCCCAAAAGATTGCCGCACACTTAAGGACCTCCATTTTTTTTTTTTTTTTAAACGAAGAGAGAACAGAGGAAGGGCCCAGAGTCTTCGAAAGGCAACAGTATTATACTATAATGGTTTATTTCATTCCGTTTATTTTCCCATTGCTTTCTACTTAACGATACTGGTGTTTCATTTGGTAGTAATAACACTTCCTAAGATAAATCTAAATGAAAATAAGTGAGTTGATTTAGGAAAAATATTAAGCAAGAGTATAGGTGGTTTTCAGATATGACAAAAATCATAATGGTGGTAGGAAAATCAGGGATCTTTGGAAAGATCATATGCAGTCAAGTTAGGTGAGGCTGTGCAGCAGTGACTGAAGGCCCCTTCTCAGCGGCTTAAGGCGGCTGAGCGAACCGCTCACTCACAGTACCTGCCCGTCAGGGGCCAGCAGGGGGCGCACCTCATCCACACTTACTTCCAGAGGTACCCAGCGCAGGCTCTTCAAGCTCCTCCTGTCCAGGTGTGACCCGGGGGGGTCTTTCTTTCCGCTCTCGTTTCATTGGCCAGAACATGTCACATGGTCACCTCTAACTTCAAAGGAAGCAAGAAAGTGGTCATGTGCCTGAAATGAGTGAAGTAGAGCAGTTGAGAACAGCCCATAGATGACTATGCAGAAAGGAGTCTGAAAGACAGGTCTAGAATGGTAAACTGAGTCACTGGGTTGGATCTGTCTCAGACCACTGTGACTTGCCTCACTCAGGGGCCTTCACACCTGTTCTCAGAGAAGGGACTCTGGTCCACCAAGGAGAAGAGGGTCTGACAATACCTTTCTCTTAAGGAAATACTGCTCCTTTAGGCTTCCTTTTGGGTGGGAATGCTGTTACTTCATAAGCAGTGTGGGTTGAACTGTGCGGTTGTGCTTTGTTGCTTCCCTGAAGGTAGATGAAACAATGTGAACTTTGGCTGAGATAGGCTTTGGTTCTGTCACTACTTGGAAAAGCTATCCAAGAGAGGGAGTTGGAAAGGAGAGGAACTCAAGGACTGTGTCCAAGGAACGATTTTCCAGGCAAAGAAAAAAGAATGTGCAAAGACCCTGAGGCAGAAAGACAAGCAAACAAAAGGCCAGTGTCGCTACAGATACTGGGGTTGGTGTGAGTGGACTAAAATGGGGTTGGAGATGTAGTGATATAGATACAAGGTCATCAAGACCTCATAGCCCAGGGGAGTTTTGAATTTTATGAGTTTAATGATAAATGCACAGGAAGCCATAAAAAATTCAGTAAGGGAGGGACCCGAACCAGTCTGCGTGTAAAGGGTCTTCGCGGGCCCCTGGGTGAAGAGTAGGTGGTAGGGGAACCAGCGCCTGGGAGAATAGAAGGGAAGAGACGTTTGCAGATCTCCAGAGATGATATTGATGTGGACAGTGTTGGCTGTGGTGGAGATGAAAACATGGTGAAGATCTGAGATACACGTGGAGGGAGCAAGAACTGCATTTTCTGACGATTTGGGAAGGATGGGAGGAAGAACACAAAGGCAGTGACTCCCTTGGTTTGGGCCTGAATAAGTGAGACAGGCGTGGGGTGATGAATTAGGACAGTTAACACTGGCAAGATTGATACTGTTCTTTCAAAGACTGAGAAAGGGTGAGTGTATTTTCCTTCACAAGCCTCGTACCTGAACTCTAGTTCAGTTGTGTCTACTCCAAACAAAGGTCATACTTTCCCCACTCTCCCAGACCCGTACATGAATTTTTATAATGGGGGATATTTATTGCTTTTACTACCATTCAGTGTTAAAATACATAGATGCCCCTGAATGCAAATGTAGACTTCCAACGAAGCCAGCACAAAGCTTGGGACCCTACTTAAAGACGCCGGCACTTTGGGACCAGGTGTTGGGAATATACATTTCACAGATGATGTAAGGGCGACGCCATACCAGCCTTGGGGAACAGGTTCAAAAATCTTGCTTTCCGATTGGTGCAGTGGCCAAATGCTGCTGTGTGATTGGAGGGATGTTCCGTGCCGACCTGGCTAGGTTTGGAGCGATGTAGTCCGTCTTGGCCTTTGATTGGTGGGATTGTAATGCTACTTCCTGTGATTGGTTAAAACCCGTGAGGTTACTGAAAAGTTTCTAAACGCCCGTCCAGCATCGGCCACTAGGTGGAGCCCGGGATGCACACTTCGAGGCGCTGCGGTGAGTCTGGGCAGCTGCTTCCCTGACGCCCTCCGCCCTCCGGTCCTGCCCAGGTACTAGTTCTGCCCTGTGCCCTCAGGCAACCGCGGGACAGGGGTGGGGGTGCGGGGGACGGTGTTAGAACTCCCAGCTCCAGTCCGGGTGGCCACGCTTCTCTGCACAGCCCCTTTGGCCCCTTCCCCTGGCTCCCGGCCCCACAGAGGACTTTGGCTGACCGACGGGTGGGGCTGCGAGTTCGGGAAGGTTTGTGAAGGCCCAGATCCAAAATGCAAAATTGTGGAGTCTGTCAAAGGAGACGCAGCAGCGCCTCCTCCCTGCACTGTGCCCTCTCCCCGCCTCGGAGCCCTCCTCTCGAGCTCCACAGCCTCTGTCGCGCCCTTTTCAAATCCTTTAAGGACTTTTCCAAAGGTGCATCTCATTGGAGCCTAGGACTGGCCATGCCGGTCAGGGCCACTGGCTGGAGATCACCCTGTCTAAAGACGCCCCTGTCATACCTGCCGTTTCAATGTCTTGCTGCTGCATTTCATCACTCTTTGAAATTCTCGTTTTAAAAGTCTGTTTCCTTGCTTCCTGTCTCTCCACCACACCTCTGCACCAAAATGTAAGCTCCGTGAGGGAGGAGTTGGGGAGGGCCAGAATGTCCAGTGACATTTGAATTTGAGATAATAGACAACTTATTTTTTTAAGTATGTTTCATGTGTAATTTGGTACATATTTATACTAAAAAAAAATCATTGTTTATCTTAAATTCAGATGTCCCTGGTCATCCTGTATTTTTATTTGCTAAAACTGCCATCCTGAGGGGAGTGGCCCTTGCCTGTTGGCTTCCCATCTGTGTCTCCACACCTGCAACAGTGCACATGGGAAGTGGTGAACACATGTTAAATGACTGGGGGGATAAATTCCTTCCTTCATTCACTCCTCCATCTGACCCATTATGTGAAGTATCAGCTGGGGCCTGGGAATCGAATGGTAAATGGGACACGGTCCAGTGGAGGAGGCAGGAACCACCATCTGATTACACTGTGGTTATGCAAAGTGGTGGGAGCTGTATGAGCACAGAGGAGAAGCCAGCGGGGCTGCTGGAGGAAGACGACAAAGATGGGACTTGGAGGGGGGAAGGAGAGAAAAGAAAGGTGTGACAGTCTGGGCAGAAGCCTTGGCATGTGCAAAGGCTAGAGCCAAGGGGAAGCTGTGGGATTCTGAAAGCTTCGAGTGGCAGAGTGGGGGGCAGATGTGCAATGAAGTGGGGCAGTCAGAAATCAGCTGAGGAGGAGGCTCGTCCGAACCTACCAGTCAGGCACAGTAGCAATGCTACTGTGGTTGGTTGGTATCACTGTGCCCATTACACAGATGAGGAGACTGAGGCTTAGGGAAATGAAATGCCTGGTCTGGGTTTACAGTCTGAGTGGGAAAAGCTGAGCTTCAAACTCATGTCTGTCAGACTCTGAAGCCTGCACTGTTCTGGAAAAGCCCCTGAGTTAAGAACTGGAACCCAAATTAGAGGATGAAGAAACTAAGCCTCAGAAAGGTGACAGGGCTGTCCCAGTGAATATGGCTCCCTCAGTTTCACAGGAACCTCACCCCTCAGGCAGCCAAAGTCCTCTTCCTGATGGAGGCAGTGCGAGGGGTATGAGACCTCGGGAGGGCCTCGGCAAGACCCAGGAGTCAAGGCTGCTCTACTTCCTGCTCCTGTTTGGGTTGGGTCTCCAGGACCCCCTTGCTGAGCCCTACGGCTAATTCCTTGCATGGGTCCTGGGCGGGTCCACCGTTTCCATGGATACCGCCTCCTACCATCCCTGAAATCTCATTGTGACCAGTATTAAGAGATTAACGCTGCCTGGCAGCCCTCCGAGGGTATTGGGTGCCAGGGTGGCGGCAGGAGCCCCCTCAAGGATGAAGAGGTTGCTCACTGTGCGGGACCCCATAGCACCAGGAGGAGGATGTCAGACTGGGGCCAGGGCTTCCCCCGGCACCCCCCAGGTATGGTTCTGACTCCACAGCTACCTGGACAGGAGCACGGGGTGGTGGAAGCAAGACACAGGACCCGGGGAGGAGTCCGGATTTGGGAGCAGTACAGAGGCCTCGTACCCTGAGCCCCCAAGCCAGAAAGGCTTCTTGATAGGCAGATGCCGTCCTGATCAAGGCAGGTCCAGATTCCTTCCACAAGGCGAGGGGAGCCTTACAGAGTCTTTTAGCTAAAGACCAACTACCTCATCTTCCTTTGACAGTTCGGGAAACTGATGCAGGGAAGGAAAGTGGCCAGAGTCAGTCAGTTAGTGACCTGAAGCAGGTGGACAATTTCAAGGCAGCCCTGAGGTCACCTGGGCAGAAAACACTGGTTAAGATGGCATTGCCCCCCATGCCTTGAATTCCAAGTGTTCCTCCCTGACCTCCAGGAAGGGGATCCCCTTGGTCTCTGTCTTCTGGGCCTGTCCCATGGACCATGCCTCCTTCTCTCCCCATCCTGACCTTCCCTGCCTGCCACACAGCCTGATGCGGGCAGAAAGTTCCTGATAGTCTTCACACCACCAGAGGACATGGCCACCAGGCCCTAACTGTCCCATCCAGGGACATCCCCTGGCTGGGTCACCATCTGGAAGACTGTGGACATTTTTTGTTCCCTGCTTCAACCTCTCTGTGTCTTTGTGGGGGGGGGGGTCCAGACACAGTGGGGGTCCTGACAGCCCACCCCCGTGTCACCTCCTGCCAGGCCAGCCTGGAAATTTAGGTCTGGCTTCAAAACTCACTGGGCCAGGTTTCCTGGAAGGCCACATTGGGGCAGGGGACAAACACGGCTCTGGAGCCAGGTCGGGGTAGCTCAAACACTCAGCAGTCTGAGCCTCAGTTTCCTCACCTGTGGAGGAGGGCAATAACCCTTCCTTCCTCAGAGCTTGCTCTCAGCTGGAATGGAAGAGAGCGTAGTCTGCTAGTAAAGACCAAAGGAAAGTGGGGAACAGTGCGGGGGGGCGGGGGGGTGCTAATCCGGGGCCTTGGATGCTGCTGGGTTTGCAGGAAACAAGCCTGGAAGAGGCTAGGGAGATAAGAGGAGAAGTGGCCTGTGGTGAGGAGGGGGAGTGGCCTGGTGGGTGGCTGGGGAGGGGACCAAGACTTCTCAAGGTGCACCTTTTTTTTTTTTAAGACTTTATTTTTATTTATATGACAGAGAGAGAGAGATCACAAGTAGGCATCGAGGCAGGCAGAGAGAGAGAGGGGGAAGCAGGCTCCCTGCTGAGCAGAGAGCCCGATGCGGGACTCGATCCTAGGACCCTGAGACCATGACCTGAGCTGAAGGCAGAGGCTTAACCCACTGAGCCACCCAGGTGCCCAAAGTGCACCTTCTTTATTGTTTTGATTTTTGGACCATGTGAATGTAATACTGATTCCAAAAAATAACTTAAAAATTTAAATAAATGAGGTAAAATATCAAGTAATAATAATAATCAAAAGGCCTCAGTAATATGAAAGGTGTGCAGACAAGACAGAGACCAGAGTGTGAGGACTTGACGTAAGGAACAGAGAAAGCATGCCTCCGAGTGTCTGAGTTTTTGACCTGGAAAGGCCCTTTGTCTCAAGCCAGTCTCATTTTGCCAATAGCAAAATACCGGTCATTGGTACCAAGAATCGGGAGCTCCCTACATGCTGGCCACAGTGCCAGGCACTGTCTGAATATCATCGCGCTGAGAGGGCATTCTGACTTAACAGGAAGCTATCATCATTCCCATTTTACAGATGAGGAAACTGAGCCTCACTGAAGTTGCAGCTCGTGAGTTACAAAACGTGGATGCATATCTAGGCCTTTCTAGCTCCCACCGTGGGTCTCAGTCTTGGCTGCACATCAGAATCACCTAGGGACTTGAAAAACTACTGATGCCTAGTACCCACCTGCCCCAATCTCCAGATTTCATCACTGGTCTGGGGTGGGGCCTGGGCATCAGCATTTTTTAAAGGTCCCAGGTGATTCTAATTCACCATCAGGGTCGAAGCTGGGCTTTATGCTAGACAACTTTTCAAACAGGAAACCAAGGCCAGGGAAGGATATGACCTTGCCTAAGGTCACACAGTGGCTGGAAGCAGAGCTGAGGCAGGACTTTTATGGAGCTTTTGTGAAAATAAACGAGGCACTCTCCTCTGGGCAGATAAATCTCTATGGCATTTGGTTTGGTAAGTGGAACAGAGAACCTTTGTGCAGTGAGCAACCTGTGCAACTACATGCGGCAACCCTGGCCTGAGTCTCAGGACTCCCAAACACTACATCTCAGTGACCCTCAGGCAGATCCCTGGGGCCCTTCAGTACCTGGGTACAGGGGGACCCAGGGTTGCTCCCAGATTAGGGGTTCATCCCTTACACCATGACTAGGGCCTGGGCCGGGCAGGAGCTTGCTATCATCCTCCAGGCCCCACAGGGGCTGAGCAGGCCCCATCTCACTCCGAAGGTCACTTCTGCAGATAAAGTCAGGAACATAACCCAGAGGGAGGAGGGATACACACAGGAGGGAAAACAACAGCCTCAGCCCAGAGTCACAAGCCACCTGGCAGGAGGCAGCCCTCAGGCAGGCCCTGCCCCCAAAGACCCAAGTCCTCCTGGCTTCCCTCCTGATCACTCTCCAGACCATACGCTCTACCCTACCCCCTGAGCCCTGTGGTCAGCATCTCCCACAATGCCCTGCTCTCAGGCCAGCGTGCCTTCCATCTCCCTCCATCATCACCCACCGTGTTCTCTGCTTCTGGATGTTCCTGCGGCCCAGGATGTCACCTCCTCCAGCAATCCGTCCCTGACCACCCCAGCCCAGAGACAGACCTGCCTGCCTTGTGCCTCCTCCAGGCCTCCCAGTCCATGCACACAGCCCACACGTGCCTCGGTGGAAGCCAGCTTGCCTTGGGGGCACTGAGTGTCAGCCCTGGAAGGGCAGGGTGGCCCCGGGGTTAAGAGCACAGACTCTGGAGCTGGGCTGCTCAGGTTGGAAGCCCAGCTCTTGTTCCTCAGATGCTGTATGAGCTCAGGGCCCATGGCCCAGACCCTCTGTGCCTCAAGCCTTCAAAATGGCGATAAAATGATTGGCTACTTCATCGACTCGTTGTAAGGCTTAATGAGTTAACCCATGTAAAGCCCCCCGGACAGCTGCGTTACCGTCAGCCGTGGCTGTCCACGCTCCGCTTCCTCCTCCTCACAAGCCCGGGAGGTAGGTGTGGTTATTCCCACCCGCAGGTGAGGAAGCAGAGTCAGGGAAGGGCCCTGCAGCTTTCTCTGGGGCCTGACGCCTCCAGAGGGAGGACGTGGCTGAGGCGGGTTCCGGCTTGGAGCCTCTTGGTTACAGCTCAGGGCTGTTCCACGGAGGGTCCGCAGGGCCCAGGGCCAGGTGAACTCCCCAGACTCTAGGTGGCTCCAGGCACCTGTCCGCCTCCAGCCAGCCTCAGGGAGCAGGGCTGAATGGCAGAGCAAGACGTTTTCAGTATATCTTGTGTACTAATGTCCAGAACACATCACCGAGTCCAGAGAGAGCCCTGTCTTCTCGGGCTGGCTGGAGACTCAGAATACCTAGGGTAGCCTTCTGTCCCCGGACAAGGACGCCCGCAACCCCACAGTCTGCGTAAGGAAATGAGGGGATGAGGCTGGCCCAGCATCTTTCCAGTTCCCACCATTGGCGGGCTCTGGCTCTACGTTTCAAAGGGAATATTAAGGGGAGGGCATCTAAGAGCCTGAGAGGCACTGGGTGAAGCGGGGCCTGTGCCTCCCCTGCCAGGCTCTCAGGAGCCTCAGATCCCGTTTGAAAGACCCCGAGGCCCACATCCTCCTCAGCACTCTCCAGGCTCTGACACTGCAGGATTCTAGAATCCCGTGCTCAAAGCTGCCGCTGTGCACCCCTGTTTGTAGAGCTCTCCCCCCAGCTGCCTTTATCTCTCTTTGGTAACAGAGCAAATTTGCTCAGGACCCAGAGCAGGGGCAACAAGCAGACTGTTGACTCTTGAGCAAAACCTACCCCGTGGAGAGCGGGAGAGAAGGCCCTGAATGTGCGTGGGGAGGCCAGCAGCTCTTGCATAACCCGGGCGGCCTCCTGCCCACCCAGGCCTTTTCAGGGTTAGGGGTGAGGCAAACCGCAAACTCATGCCCAGTTAATTTTTTAAGGCAAAATCAACAGGCTCAGCAATGATTAGCAGGCGAGTAAGTTCGTCTTAATCAGACTGAGGAGAGGGAGGAAGGAGGCTTCTGGGGGCCCAAGGATGGGGCTCGGTTATCAGTTAACCACATGAATGTTTCCTTCCAAATCCACTGGCCTTCAGCCCTGAGCTCCCTCATCTTCCTCTCGGAAGTACTCCTCTGGCAACCCCGTGGCCATCAGCGACTGAGGGAACAAACGCTTTACCATGCAGGGTCCCCAGGAGGCACTGCCAGGGCCCTTGAGGGCTGGGATGAGGGGCAGGGCTCCTCACAGAGCTTGGGGTCTTCTTTTGAAGATCGAGCCCCCCCCCCCCCCACCCAGCTCCCTCCACTGCTGTGTGGCCTTGAGCAGGACCCTTCTGCCCTGTGGGGCTCAGGAAGGGGCCTGAGGTCTATGGTTCAACCTGCAGCTCGCTGCCGCTGCCCTAGGGGCCTCAGTGTCTCCATCCACCAAATGGGTGGGCTGGTTGAGACCCCCTTTCCAGTCTTAAAGTTCTGTGAGGTCATGACTGAATTAAACCAATGTGGCCTTATCCAGGTGAGGAGGGTGGTATGGGCAGTGTTTTAGGAATTCAAGGGGGAGGGAAGGTGCCCAAAAAAGGGAGGGGGCCTACCTGATTATCTGCTGTTGGTACCAGCAAGCGACAGATCCCAGCTCCAGGAAGAGAGCTGTCCTCTCAGATGGGAGGCAGGGGTCCCTGTCGGGTGGGGTGGTCCCTGTCTGCAGAAGTGGCCTGGCAGACCCCAGCTGGCCCAGGACCCCTCCCCTGCACTCGAGTGCTACCAAGGGAAGCGGCAGGGCCAGGCCAGCCCTGGGCCTGCTGGCTGCCTGGACTGGAGTTTGGTCAGTGGTTGGGGACCTATATTGTGAGAAAGTTTAGGACTTTGTCCACAAACTGGAATTTGAAATTTCAAAGGGGCGAAACTGGAGGGCCCTACCCCAGAGTGGAGATGGCTCTTGGCTTCTTTCCCCCACGACTTTTGTTCTTTGTCTTGATAAGTCTGGGTTCCCTGCACCACTCCCCAGCGGGGGGGGAGGGGGTGGTAGGGCGAGGAAAGATGAGATAGTGGGGTGGTAAGCGCCCAGGGGAAGCCAAGATGCCAGGCAGCCTGCGGTGGCCGCTGTCGGGAGGGTGCCTCTGAGCTTTCATATGAGCTCAGAGGGCTCCTTGGCCCCTCAGATCCCAGAGCTCCAAGGAAGTGATGTGAAGGAATCTCCAGCTCCCCCAGTCCAGAGTTCTGGTGTCCTTTCTGGGATTCCCGGAGGGAGGCAGTATATAGGGGGTGAAGCCTGTGAGCTTTCTGGTCAGACTTGGGCTCCAGTGACAGCCCCTCCTGTGTGGGCTTAGGCAAGTCACTCCTTGTCTCTGAGCCTTAGTTTTGTCATCTGCAAAGCAGAGTGGATAAAATGAGAGCAGTGGTGGGAGGATCTAACCACCGGACTTAGCACAGAATCTCTCCAGAAACATTAGCCATTACTGTGGTTTGAAAGGAAAAGGAACTGATCCAGAGTGGCGGCTCTCTTACCCACTGTCCAAACTGGAGGCTGGGGCGTCCTGCCCACAGCTGGCTCTGAGGCAACCCCTACCCACCCCACCCCCAGCTGCCCCAGGCAAGTCGTTCTGCCCTTCTAGAGGTCTCCATCTCTCCATCTACAAGATGAAGGAGTTGGACCTCTCGGTGAGCTCTGAGGTCCTCTGTTGTCTGCTGGGAGCCCCCGCATGTCGAGTGGGCTCAGACAGGCCACGGGGTGGGGCCAGAGAGTGAGAGCAGGGGCTGAGCTGATGGCGTGGAAGCCTCAGGCATGTTCGAGGCCGGGCAGGCCATCCCCAGGAGCTCTTCTGAGCAGGGGTCCTGATTGCCACCGATCGTGAGGGTTGGCTAGTGGGTCAAGGAATCAACCACCAGTGATAATTGTCCCTGTTGCACCAGAGGCCTACACTTGGTCATTTAATGCCCACACCATCCCTGCGAAGGAGGTACCAACCCATTTATCTGATGCCAAAACTAAGGCTGGGAGGGGTGGACATGATGTCATAGTTTTGGGAAGTTGGCAGTGCCTGGATTTGGGCCTAGCTCTGATTTCAAGGCCTGTAGTTTACCCTTGAAGTGGTGGTTGCGGGGGTGGGGGAGAGGGAAGGAGGTCTAAGAACGCTTATGATATTATTTAATCTTTACCACAAACTACAAGTTAGTCCCATTTACTAGAGAAATCAAGGCTTCAAAAGAATAACCTGCTTGAGATCACAGAGCCAGTAGATCTTACAGTGGCATGTCGTTTATATAAGGTACGTGTATCTAGAAGATACTGTTTGGGATCAGTTCAGGGTGAAATAGAGCGGTCAATTATGCAAGTTCACATGTGGGCAGTTCAAGAATGGATAAATTTACACGTGGAGTAGGTTGTGATGTGCGCGATGTGGACGGGATATAACACAGGTTCTAGACTGTGACTCATAAGCAGCGGATCATGGGTGTTGTGTGTTTGGTAAAGTGTATGTCACGCTCTGTGTCCTTGGTAGCTTGTCACAGTCACAGGCGGACTGTCCACCTGGTGGTTCTCCTGTGTCACGGGTCAGGGATGTGGCATGCCACGGCTCACCCCAGTGGACCATAGACCTTACTTCATTCGATCGAAGATGTCATCTGGAGATTGAAAAATTGTTATTTTTGTTACCAGTGAACTCTGACATGCTAATAGTCACATCCCACCATTGGTAACGGGGGAGTGTGCCGCGTAGAGCTGATGAGACGCCGTGCATGTAGGTCACAGACGGCCGGCTTGTGAAAGCAGTAGTGTGTGTGTGGCCTAACCCAGGTGCCAGACAGGTGGCAGGACCCAGGGTCAGCCCTCAGAGGCCCTTCCCAAGGCTGTCCCTCCTTCTCCTATGTGTCTATCCCTCAGTCAGCTCTCCTGCCCAGCTAGCTCTGTCTGGGCTACTGGAGCTGGGGTCTGATGTCCCCGGGGTGGGGGGTGGGGCATGGGAGGAACGTGCCAGTAGCTGAAGTCTCCTTCGGGCCTTTGTCACATTTCTAGGTGCAGACTGTGGGGTGGGGTTGGGGGAAGGTCTCTCTTCCTCCCTCCCTGGGGGTCTTGTACAACAGACAAATGGGCCAAAATCTCCCCATTTTACGTTAGGGAAATGGAGGCCCCGAGAGAGACGTGATTTGAACAAAGTCATACGTATAGTGATAGAACTAGCTCCTAAACCCGGGTCTCCTGACATCAAGTGCAGCCTCTCTTCTCCTCCAGAACAATCACTTCCCTTTCTCAGCTCCTGGGGGGACGATGGACAGGGGAAGAACAAGGCTACACAGTCCGGAGATGGGGCTTCTAATAATCGGGAGAACGAGGAGGCTGCCGCTGCCCACCCTCACACTCACACCCCCGCGCCCACTGATTTGCCTGCACAGAACCCCTCCCCCACCTGTTTGCTCCTTCACTGGTTCACACACGCTTTCACTAATTCACCCACTCATTCCTTGATTCACTCCATCACTAACTCACCCCCTTGCCGTGTGCGCATCGGCAGTCACTCCTTCACCCATGCTTGCTCCAGCTGCCCGAGGAGGACAGGCTCCCAGGCTCCCAAGTCTAGGCCCTTCTGCCCTTGTCAGCGCTATCTGCCTCCTGCATTGTGACCTCCCCTCCCAGGCTATGCGGGGAGCTCTTGGTGTCGAGGGCCCGTGGGGTTGGAAGGCATGACGGGAAAAGGGGGAAGGCGGCCCGCAGAAGGCCGGAGGACCCGCTGTCGAATCTTGGCAGGGCACCTTGTTCAGAAATCATTAGGGATCTCAGCAACAGCAGAGCATTAAGCCAAACACAGGGACTGAAGTATTGGGCCCTCTGCGACTGCTCAGGTGACAGACCCACGAAGGCCCCTTTGTAGGAGGCTGTGGGTGGAGAGAAGAGGGAGATGGAAATGGGCTGGTGGGGGGGAGGAGGGATGGACCCTTGATAGGACCTGCCTGATACCGTCTCGTTTAACACTCAGGCCACCCTCCGAGGTCAATTATGCCTTTTACAGAGGAGGAAACTGAGGCTCCAGGAGGAGAATCATTTACCCAAAGTCATGACTGGTAGGGGGTAGGCGCCTGAGTGTAATCCAGGTCTGTGGGGCTGCAGGCCTCGCCTCCGGCTGTTGAGGGGGTGGGGAAATAAGTAGGAGGAGGTGAGGACATTGGGAGAGAGTGGGGGGGGCAGTGCTGAGCTGCTGGCTGCTGCGGGGGCTGGTGGTAGCCACAGGGGGGTCACGGGAATCAGGAAAGGAGAACCCCAGGTGAGTCCATGCTCCTTCCCAGGGAGATGGGCCATAGGAGGGGGGTTGCCAGGAGGAGGATCCAAAGATTGGTGTCTGGGGCCTGGGATTTGGGTCTTTATTTCTGTGCCATGAGGTAGCTTTATCTCCTCCAGAGCATTGAGGGTAGAAGTCAATGATTTGGGAAGTTACTGAATCAGGGCATCTTGGAGGGGGTGCTGTCAGTGTCTTGGCCTATCATCTAGAATGCCTGACTTTAGGCGATAATGGCTTGGGGGAGCGGGTGGCTGAGTCAGGGGTCTGATGAATGCTGGCGAGTTAGTGTGTCCGTCCTACAGAAATCCGTAACCGAGTATCGGGGGGTTAGGGCCCCAACTGTTGTAATGGCACCTGGGTGTCCACCAGAAACCAATAAACAGCCAAATCCCTGCCGCCCCGCCCAGCCTACCCACCAGTGGGGGAGCTGATTAACCATTAACCCCCACCCCTCCCCGGCAGAGCCTCCACCCCTTCGCAGGGGCTAGGCCAAGACTCCGGGCAGATCCTCCCAGAGGAAGGTTTGAAACGCAGGAAGGCAGAGGGGGCCCCTGGGAGGAGGCGGTGGGAGGGCAGAGGGCCGGGGCCGGGGCTCTGCCTGGAGCCTTCGAGCCTTCGGGGTGGGCATCCTGGGCAGGGCGAGTGGCTGAGGGGTGGAAGGGGAGAATGCGCCTCTCCAAAACCCTCGTGGACATGGACATGGCTGACTACAGCGCCGCGCTGGATCCCGCCTACACCACCCTCGAGTTCGAGAATGTGCAAGTGTTGACCATGGGCAATGGTAGGTGGGTGCAGGTGTGCCCAGGTGTGCGGCTCGGGAGCAGGCCTGGGGCGCTCAGTGCTGCTCTGGGAGGAGAATGATAGAAAACGGCATGTCGGGCCTGGAGGTCTGGACAGGTGTCGCCAGGTGAAACAGGTGTGCCCAGGTACAGCGACCAGAGGCATTCTGGGTGAGGGGAGGCCCGCGTGGGCAGGTCTCCAGCAAAAGTAGATCCCAGGTATTCTTGTCTCGCCCTTGTGCTCCCTGTTACCTCAAGGCTGTCTCTGCTCAGTGCGTCACTGGGAGCGGCGACATGATGGTGACCTCCCCCTTGGCGCCCAGCTGCCATAGTTGGGCCTGACTAGGCCCCTTCCTGCACCCTCTGGGCTTAGGTCCAGAGAGATAGAAAGGTATGCTCTGTCCCTGGAGATGCTGGATGGAGAGGCCCCATGGGGTGTCTTTGGGACTTTCCTGGGGTGAACGCCCCACTTAGAAAAAATTAGAGTTCTTAGGGAAGTTTTGTTCAATGAGATGCTGGTCAGCAGTGTGAGCTGTGGTGTGCTTGTGGCCTCACCTGGGTGTGCACGCGCGAGTTTCTGCACACCTGTGTGTGGGGGAGAACCATGTTGGCAAAGTGTGTGTGCCTCCGGGAACCCTTTTGCATATTTGCGTTAGTTTGTCTGTATGTGCCAGTTCTTTGGTTTCCATTTGTATTCGATCACTGCGTGTGTTTGCTGGTGTCTTGAGAGGTGTGTGTGCTTGTCTTGCTTCTGTCCAGAAGCAGCAGTGAGTGTGTGTCCATGTATCTGTGGAAGTTCGTGCACAGGCTGGGTGCCCTGTGCTTTCTGGACGTATGTCCTCTGCGGGCATTCTGTCTTGTGCCCCGGTATGTCCCTGCTCCTGTCCTAGTGCACGTTCCTGGACGGGGTGGGGGGGGGTGATCCGTACTCTCTCGTAACCTCCGTTATGGAGACAGGATAGGCAGGGGGTCGGTCCTGACATTTGCCAAAGGAGAGTCCCCTGAGCCGCACGTCCCTTTCTCTCTGAGCTGGTGTCGTGGCCTGCATTGTGTCACTCCCCGGGTTTATAGATTTGCTTGCACATCACCAAGAGTACATCTGAAACTGGGTTGAGAGGTTCTCCTCCCCAAGAAGGTAGGGGGAGAGAGGAAGCCTGGAAGCCAGGAAGCTTCTAGAGGGGAAAGACCCTAAGCCAGCCTCAAATAAGGTGTGTGGCAGGGGACCAAGGCCAGCGTGCTCCCTGCCCTCCTTCCGTGGCTCTGTGGCTTCAGCCAGGGTCTGTAATGCTTGTGGTCAGTTTGGCTTAGTCAGAAAGATGTGACTGCATTGCCCGTGGTCAGCCTCACCAGCTGCTCACCTGTTCCTGCCATCTGCTCACTGTGCGACCTTGGGCACGTCATATCCCCTAGTTTGGCCTCTCCGTCTTCTGCAAAATGGGTTTAATCACCTCAGGCCTGCTGGCCGGCCAGCTCTGCGGAGCATCCGTGGAAGGGAGTTGCAGCGAAAATCACAGCAAATGGTGAGCAAGAAGCTTCTGCACCAGGCAGGGTGTCGTGTGACCCCGTGGGGACATTATGTGCTGTCACACTCCTGGCCACTGCCTAGCCCTAGACTACTCCCTAGGGCCAGCCCTGTCACCCCTTCAGAGCCTGCACCTCCCTAAGTCACGTGTGCCCTAGGTGGAGGCCACCCCTGGGTGTCCCTTCAGTAGCACAGCCTCGGGCTCAGGGGCCAGAAAGATCTGGGCTCAAAGTCTGGCGTAGACCCTTCCTGCCTATGAGAACTCTGCAGGCTGGCCTCCTTTCTGAGCTTCTGTTTCCTCATCTGTCAAATGGAGTACAGACTAGCACCTGCCTCCTGTGCTAACCAGAGGATTCGGTAAGATGAGGCACGTGGTGCCCGGCCTTGGTAGCTGGGCCTCACCCACCATGAGTCGTCTCAAGAGCACTGGGCATCCGTCAGAAGGTCTGTGTTCCCCACTGGCCTTGGAAAGGGTGTGAGTGTTGGCATCACATTTTACATTCCTGCTGAGCTGGGGGTTCCAGCGCTCCATGGAGATCTCCCCATCTGTCTCCCACCCCTGATTTGGAAGCTCCAGCAACAGCAGGGACTTTGCTTACCAGAGGCCCCCACAGACATCCCAGCAAGGGCAGCCCGGGCCAGAGTCGTCCAGCACACCTGGACTGTAAATCGGGCTCCTCCACTTAGCAGGAGTGGGACGACCCTGGGCAGGTCACAGGTCCTCCCCGAGCCTCAGTGTTCTCACCCAGAGAATGGGGCCTGTCTGCCGAAGGCAGCGGTGAGATGATGCACTCAATAGCACCCAGCCCCTTCTGCACAGGGTGGAGGAACCCCCGCCCCCTGAGCTCCCTGAACAGCCAGGAGTTGTGGGGTCATAACCTCCCCAGGGGTTGAGGGAAGTGAGGCTGAGGGAGAAAGGGCACCAACATGGCTTAACAATTATCCCCATCTCCGGGAATAATTCACCAAGTGGAGGAGGCTGAGCTCTGGGCACCTCAGGAACCTAGGAGATGTCCACTGGATGATGGCAGAGATGAGACATGGCAGGGTCCACTTACGCATGAAGGCTGGACGTCCTCTGCTCCGGGAATTTGATTCTGCAGGAAAGCTTTCCCTTCACGAATCCTGATATGGTGCTTTTTATGTACCGAGCATGTCACCTACATCGACCCACTGAATCCCCCTACAGTCTTAGGGGATAATTATGCATCCTGTTTCCCATGCAAGGAAACAAAGACATGGAGGGGTGAACCCATGCAGCCCACATCACCTGGCTAAGAAGTAGGCCAGCTCAGACTGAAGCTTGGCAGAAGGGCTGTAGCATGTGTGCCCTTAACTGTAGCACAATGTCCCCTCTGGTTCTCAGTGCGGTGTTCCCAGGAATTCAAGGTCAGATTTGGGGTATCCACAAAAACCCATCTGCATGTGACTGTGTGGTATGCATATGTGTGCATTTTTCTGGGGAGATGGTCCATGGCATCTATCATCTTCTCCAAGAGGTCTAGCCTTGATGGAAGGCCTACTTACACAAAGAGGGTTCTGCTGCTGAAATTAAAAAAAAAAATTGCAAACCAGAACAGTTGAACCCCTGCCTTTTACAGTTAGGGATACTGAGGCCCAGGGGGACTCGAAGAGAGGTAAAGGGACTTGCCCAAGGTCACAGGTCTGTTAGTGGCGACATCAGCACTAGCACCCAAGGACCCCAAGCACTCTGTCCAAGATCTTTGCTACCTGTTTCTTATCTCCCCTCTCAGACTTATATAGATGCAGTAGCTTTCACCTCTGACACAGGTGGTATTTAAAAGATGCCCAGAACCTTGCCCTGACCCTCCCAGGAGGACAGATGGGCCGCTGTCCTTGGTGCATGTCTTCCTGTTCCCTGGGAGAGTTTGTGAGGCCTCTGGATACACTGAGAAATGAGGGACAGGACCTGAGCAAATGCCGGGGGCGTACTGTCCCTTCCACAGTCCCCTCTGCCCAGTCAGTCGGGTCTGTAAGGGTCAGAGGCATCGTAGGGGGTGATCAGGTTTTCATTACTTCCCAGAGAAAACTGGGCCTAGCAGTCTGCACCGTAGAGTAGCAGACCCTCACAGATGACTCTGTGAACTCATTGTCACAACCATCCCAAAGTAACAGATGCAAAACAGGAGTTCCAAAATGCCGAGGGACTTGCCCAAGGTCATTGAGGGAATGGGAACAGCACCCAGGTCCGGATGAGGCTGCAGGCCTGGGGCGGGGGTTGGGGTGGAGAGATCCCCATAATGCTCATATTGGTTTCTGTAGCCAAGCCACCAGGGGAGCAGGGCATCTCCTGAGTCCTCACTCTTGTCTCCTCTGGTGCAGACACATCCCCATCAGAAGGTGCCAACCTCAATGCACCCAACAGCCTGGGCGTCAGTGCCTTGTGTGCCATCTGTGGGGACCGGGCCACAGGGAAGCACTACGGTGCCTCAAGCTGTGACGGTTGCAAGGGCTTCTTCCGGAGGAGCGTGAGAAAGAACCACATGTACTCCTGCAGGTGAGGAGCCCCTGCTTGGAGCCTTGATTTCTCTAGCTGGGAAGTGGGTACACTTGGGCTGCTGATGTTCCCCAGAGTCTGCCTGCCCCCTCACTAGGTCCCAGAAACGTCTGCCTTCTGAGGCCTTAAAGCTTCCTCTGGTTTCTTAGGCCTCAGGGATCCAGATGGGAACATGCATCTAGGAACCTCATTCACTGATCATAAAGCTACCAGCTGCCCTTTACTGAGCACTTACTATATGCCAGACATATTGAGTCTTTGTATGTACTTAACTGGCCCTACAAGCCCATCGTTATTTTCCCGCTTAGCAAATGAGGATCCATGAGGTTTGGGACCAAGCTGCTTCTGAAGCCTCAGAGGGTGGGGCCCATCCCACAACCTGGTGCTTTTCCTGGGACAAATAGGGGATTGGCCCCAGGCCTTTCTACCTACCCCACACCTCCCATTGGGAGTAACAACAATAATAAAATAATAGCATTATTATGGTGCCTGGGTGGCTCAGTCGGTTAAGTGGCTCCTTCTGCTCAGGTCATGATCCCAGGGTCCTGGGATAGAGCCCTGCATCGGGCTCCCTGCTCAGCGGGGAGTCTGCTTCTCTCTCTCCCACTGCCCTGCTTGTATTCTTTCTCTGTTAAATAAATAAAATATAAATAAATAAGTAAATAAATAAATAGGATTTGGCTACGAGGAGTTGCCGTTTGCAGACGCACTGCGGGTCCCATCCACATATCTTCTCATTTCCGTCTGTCAACACGCCTCTGACATGGTTGCTATGATTCTTCCCATTTTATAGATGAGGAAGCTGTGGCTTGGGGAGGGCCAGGAATCTGTCCAAGGTCATCCAGCTTGAATCAGTGGCAGAGCCCCTGTTGACACTCAGGTCTCCACCCTTGGTCACCGTGGGGCACTGCCTCTGTGTACAGCCCCTTCCAGAGAGTCACTTGGCCAACAAGGTATTGACTCTGAGCCATAAGCAGGAGTCTGCCGTAGCTCTGGACTTTCCTAGAACGTGGTAGAGAGTGCAGTGCCCTGGTCATTGAAGGGCTAGAGTTTCCAGCTCAGTTCTACCATCAGGCTGAGTGATCCCGGGCTACGTGTCACCTCTCCGAACCTCAGCAGGACAGGGCGGGCTTCTTCGAGAGTCCCGGGGCCTGACTCATGGTTAGCATGACTCCCATGATGAAGGCAGGGAGGCTGGGAGTCAAGGCCAGGTTGGCCAACGCTGTAGCTCGGCCGGGGACGGGAGGGCTGTCCCTGCCGCATCCAACCCTCCAAGCTTCTCCCCAGGTTCAGTCGGCAGTGTGTGGTGGACAAAGACAAGAGGAACCAGTGTCGTTACTGCAGGCTCAAGAAGTGCTTCCGGGCTGGCATGAAGAAGGAAGGTGAGCCTCGGCCCTCCCCCTCCCCCCACCTCCACCCTCATCCCCACCCCCACAGCCCCACCTGCACCCACTCCGGGATAGGCGGGTACAAGTATGGCCACCCTTTATGACTGGGTGACAGGCCCCTGGGGTAAGTGGCAAATGGCTGAGAGGAGGGAGGGCCTGGCAATCTGGCCACAGGGCGGGACTGGGCTTGGTCTTGAGAAAGAGATAAGCTCTCACTCCTGGCTACTCTGGTTCCCAGCCCTCGCCACCCCTATCTGCCCCACAGCCATGGCCATGGGCAGCCCAGTCAGGTGTTTTCTCTTCATACACTATTGCAAACAGGAAGAGAGCAGAGAATGTCTGTGTGCCTGCCACCTAGACTCAGCAAATGTGGACAGTAGTGGGGAAGGGGGTTTCTCTTCCTGAGCTTCCTGCCCCAAGGGCAGTGCCCCTGTTCCTTAGTCTTCACTCTCAGTGTCTGGTGACCCCAGGCTTTCACATTCTGCAGAGCAGGAACGAGGCGTCAGGCTTGCCCTGGGTGGAGGCAAGGAGCACGTTTATAAAGTTTATAAAAAGTTCGGGGCTCCTGGGTGGCTCCGTGGGTTAAAGCCTCTACCTTCGGCTGGGATCATGGTCTTAGGGTCCTGGGATCAGGCCCCACATCAGGCTCTCTGCTCAGTGGGGAGCCTGCTTCCTCCTCTCTCTCTGCCTGCCTCTCTGCCTATTTGTGATCTCTCTCTGTCAAAATAAATAAATAAAATTAAAAAAAAAAAAAGTTCTCTCCAGGCCTCCTGTAACCAGGAGATGCCAGGCACCAGGCTGGGCTTTTCTACGAGTGACGTGGCACCCTATGTGGCTGGTACCATTGTCACTCCCCCTTTTCCTGGATGTGGGGACTGAGGACCAGAACAGGTCCAAAACTTGCCTGAGGCCCCACAGCTTTGCACCCAATGCTTCAGACTAGAGTTGGGTTCTGCCTGGTGATACCTGATGCCACCTCCTTTATGACCTCCAGATCTCAGGGACAGCCCGAGCTCAGGAAGCAGAAATCCTTTAACTACTTCATTTCCTGCTCCTCTCTGCTCACCTTCCCCAGCTCGGGCACCAGACCCTCACTCCTCACCCGCAGCTGTGGCGCACCAGCCGGGCCCGTGGCCTAGCCCTGTACACACACCCAGCCCAGGGCAGGAGCCTGGGACCAGCCTGCCCGAGCTGCCTGTGAAGGAGGGTCTCTGGTCTCTCTGGTCTTGCTTTGAGCTCCTGAGTCCTATTGGGAACTTGGACCTGCTGACCCCTGTGAGGCACTGGGTTGGCTCCAAGGCCCCTTCCTGCTGCGACTCCACAATGGTAGCACCCAGCTCTTAGGGTGAGGGGGGTTCCGGTGGGGGAGGGGCCTTTTCAAAGGGCAACCCCCTTCACCCCCCAACTTCCTAGTCTTCAGTGGGGTTGAGTCCCTCTCCTCCAAGTCCCTCTCCTCCTCCTCATCTCCACTTTGTGGAATGAGGAATGTGAGAAACAGGACTAGAACCTGCGCACGGGCAGCAGGAGACAAGGAAAAAACTGAGCGTACGGTCTAGGGGCCTCACGCTCTGTGGTTTTCACAGCTGGGGGCTTTGTTCCCCCATAGCCTAAGGTGTCAGGTTCGAGAGCATGAAGCTCTCATGGTAAAATTTCAGGCCTTGTGACAGGCAGGAAGGAAAAGGATTGGTAGCCTTCCTAGGCTGCACAGGGCCTGGTGCCTGCCTGTGGTCTCTTACATGTCTTGCTAAACATCCAGAATCACTCATGTGTCACTTGAGAAATATTTCTTCTGACTCTGGTTTTCCCATCTGTAAAATGAGTGGCGATAACGATGCCTTCCAGCTCTGGGAGTCCAGCCACCCACTCACTGATCTGCCTGTCCCCCTGGTGGGGCATGTGTGTTTGTTCCCTGGTCCCCTGTATGAGCTGCCAAGGAGGGAGCAGTCCCGTGTCCTGGCTCCTGGAGGGAGAGGGACATCCCCAGGCCATTCTGCCTTAGCTAGCCTTGAAAATAGCCCCGGCTTCTCAGCTCAGGGAAGGAGGCTTTCTGCCAGGAGGATGGGAGCCTGGGCTGATGGCAAGTGAGCGAGCTAGTCAGTGTTGGTGCTCTTTGTGTGTCTCGGTTAACTGGAACATGGTGACATTGACAGTCGTGTGGTTGCTTCAAGAATAGGCCTGGGGGGCATGGTGTTTGGTCCTCATGGCGGTCAAGCTCCAGGAGGAAAAAGTATTACCCATTCTACCGAAGTCTTGTCGTCGCGACACCCCTCATCCAGCTGGTGGGATGTGCCCAAAGCCCAGAGAGATTCTTGGCCAAAGCCTCCGTGATCAGGAGGGTTGGGACAAGTTTTCATTTCTCTTCTCTGATAGCTTTAAGATTCAGGAATTGAAACCCAGGAGTGGTCCCTGACCACAGGAAGGCCTGCACTGCCAAAAGAATTGATGGACTGGCCAGGTGGAGGCGCGGTCACCAAACCGACCCCCTCCCTGCTTTACAGATGGGGAAATTCAAGCCAGGCAGGCGACGTGATTGGGTGGAGGCAGGTTCCCCTGAGCTGGGCACACACCAGGCTCCCTGAACTGAGACTGGGAGGGCTTGGCCTGGGGGCATTATCTCTGATCTAGAAACTTCCCTAGAGAACAGGGAAGGGCTCCTAATCCCACAGGCCTGTGAGCCTTGGCCAGAGCATGTTCCATGGTGGCCAAAAGTGGGTTCCCTGAAGGGGCAAAGACTCTGGGGAGAAAACTGGGGGTCTGTGGGCCCAACAGCAGGTCTTGAATTCTGTCCTATAACCTGAGACAACGGCTACTGAGGCTCAGCTGGCAGACCCAGGATGAGTGCCCAGCCCCTAGACAGAAGCCCACCCAGGAAGCCAGGCCGGGGGTGCAGGAGGTACAGGCTGGTGGTGGGCCATGGGGCGTTTTGATGGGCCCTTCCTCAGAACCCTGGCCCAGCCCCCCATAGGCCCCGTCCAGGGGTTCTCTGGGAAGACAGGCTCATCCTCCTCTCTTCCTCTGGCCAGGTCGGTTAATATTCAATAGGAGTTACATTAGGTCCCCGACCCTGCTAATACTGAGCAAACATTTGGAAAACATCATTCCGTGACTGAGCTCGCGCTGGGTACTGATAACACGGGCTAACCTTGGGGAGCCCAATCCGCAGCTGCTGACAGCAGCCCTTTTATTGGGCCCGCCTCCCATCGGCGCCCTGGTGGGTGCGGGCTGGCGCTGGCGGCTGAGGCTGGGAGGGGTGTCCTCGGGCAGGGCCGCCACGTGTGCAGGGGAGTGGCCCCAGGGGCTGGCTCTGGCCGGGGTGGTGGGTGTCAGGAGAGATTTCTGACCTGGGGACCGGTCTCCTATCCCACTCATGCCGGGGCTTGGTCTATGCCGTCTGGCTTTCATTCTCTGATTTCAGCCGTGTGTGAAATCAAGAGAAAGTTGAATGGCGGCCATGGACGTTCCATTGAGAAATCAGAGCTTCCTTCACTCGCTCAATCAACATTTCTTGGGCACCTACTGTGCGCCAAGCCCCATGCTAGTCACTGGGGCTACCGCCGTGAACAGCAACAGAGTTCTAGCTTTCTGGAGCTTTCCTTCCCATCGAGAGACAGAGAGTAAGGGAATGATCAAGAGATTGTATAGGAAGGGCCCCCAAAGAGAAGGGAAGCAGGAGAAATGAAGGGCAGAGCCTGAGGGAGGGAGCTCCATGCCAGCAGGGTGGTCAAAGTGGGTGTCTCTGAGAAGGTGACATGTGCACGGAGCCAGGCACCAAGCAAAGCAGCAGCGAAGCTGTGGGGAGGCAGAATCCCAGGCCGTGGGGCAGTGGCGGCTTGGCAGGCAGTGTGGGGTTAGAGACGAAGGGCCGTCATGAGGGGTTCAGTCCGCGTGAGATGGGGAGTCACCGGTTTTGAGCAGTGTGGGGATGGGACTGAGTTGGGTCATAGCAGATCCCGTTGACTCGGACAGGTGCCCAGACGGTCAGGGTAAGGCCGGAAGCAAAGAGACCTGAGCCTGAGCTGCTCCTAGGAAGAGGCAGCAGGGCCCAGCCCGGACCTGGGGGTTCTGGATGGCATGTGGGCCTGTGAGAGGAGGAGCGATGGGCAAGCTTATAGATGGGGAAACTGAGGTGCCTGAGGGAGGATGTGATCTGTACCAGCACACAGAGAGTGAGTGGCAAGTTCCAGACTTGGAAGGCACCCCGGTCTCCAGCTGTCTTGCCCTCCCTCCTGCCAGCCTCAGCAAAGCCTCGTTCCAAGGTGGGGGCCCTTGGACTCCAAGGGATGAGGCCAGAGCCACAGAAGGTCTGTCTCATGTCTTAGGCCAGGACTGACATGGATAGGGAGATGCAGGGAGGTGTGGGGGCCCAGTAGATGGAGGCCCGGGGCTCTGAGTTCCTGGAGGAGAGTCCGCGGTGGGGCAGGAGGGAGCCGGGGGTTTTCTGTACTGTCCCTGAGTGGGTTGGCCTCCTGCTGATGGAGAAGACTGTCAGGGCAGCGGGGGGCCTCCAAGTCCCTTTTCCAGGCCTTCTGTCTGGGTGTTCGGGAATCCCTGAGCCATCTCCATGTCACCCAAAGCCATTCATTTTCCTTGTTTTACACACTTTGATCTGGAATAAAAGGGACCCTTTTCCAAATCAGGGATTAAAAATCTGTCATCTAGATAGATCCATCATCAATACGCAAGACCCATCTCAAACCCTCTGCCAAGGCATCACTGTGTTGCATCCCCTCAGAGACGAGGGGATCACTCCCACGACACCGCATTGTGTTGGGGGCAGTTCTGGTGCTTAGAAGGTTCTTCCACAGGCTGGGCTGGAATCATCGGCCCTCATTCCCGCATGCTACTCCAGGCTCTGCCCCCCGGATCCCCCCTCCTTCCACCTCCAACCATGTTTCCTTTACTCCAAGTCAGCCCTACAGTATCTCCTTTGGGGTCAGACTCTCTCCCCACATACCCCATCTGCTCCTCAGCAGTCAGGACCACTCTCCCCTTCACCCCATCCCTGTCCCCTGACCTTACCTCTCTGTGCCTCCTCACAGCTGTGCAAAATGAGCGGGACCGGATCAGCACTCGGCGGTCAAGTTATGAAGACAGCAGCCTGCCCTCCATCAACGCTTTGCTGCAGGCCGAGGTCCTGTCCCAGCAGGTATCAGAATGACCCTCTTAACCCACCTGGTGATCCCCCATACCAAAGAGGAGTCTCGCCTCCACCCATGTCCTCCCCAGCCAGGCCCTGGAGCAAGGGCCCTGGAATATCACAGAAGGGAAACTGAGCCAGTTCTGTAGCAAAGACACCACTGGGACCCAGGTCTGGCCCTCTGTGGCACTTTCTAGTTCATCCTTTTGCCTGTATTCCGCGGACCAGACAGAGTCGACTTTCAGTGAGGGCCTGAGATCAGTTTAGCCCTAAGAGAACAGATTATTGGACAATTAGACAGATTAGCAAACAGGCTCAGCCCATTCCTTGCTGTGTGACCTTGGGCAAGTCACAACACCTCTCTGAGTTGTTCTTTCACCTGTCAGATGAGAATGATGATTTTTGCCCTGAGCTGAAGGGTTCTTTGGAGTTCCGAGGAGCTGGCAGAGGAGGAAGTGGGGGCAGGCCACCAGTGGAGGCTCAGGGGGAGCCTCCTTCCTCATATCAGCCTTCTTCAGCATCCTTCCTTCTCTCCCTTTGCCCCCGAGCTCCCTCCTGAGCTGAAAGGCATCCACATTCCATCTCCCCTTTTCCAGACACGGAAACTGTCTGGGCGGGGGGGCACTCTGTGCAGGGAGCAGAGACTGTAGGGAGGGCCTGACCATCCCCAGCATGTCCTTCACTCCTCCCAGATCACCTCCCCCGTCTCTGGGATCAATGGAGACATTCGAGCGAAAAAGATTGCCAGCATCGCTGATGTGTGTGAGTCCATGAAGGAGCAGCTGCTGGTGCTCGTTGAGTGGGCCAAGTACATCCCTGCCTTCTGCGAGCTCCCTCTGGACGACCAGGTGAGCACCAACACTCTGGGGGCAATGGCGACACTGGGCAGGTGGGTCCTGCTGGCCCCCCTGGGATATAGTCTTAGATTGGTTTGATTGTCTTTAATGAAACACATGGTGCTCATGTGTGCCCAGAGCTGTTTAAATAAGTGTACATACCTTAACTCATTTGATCCATCCAGCAGCCCTATGAGTTAGGTACTGTTAGCATTCCCATCTTATAGGTGATGCAGTTGGGGCACAGAGAGGTTAAGTGACTTGCTCAAGGCTACACAGCTAGTATCCAGCACAGCCGGGAGTAGAACACTGTGCACGCAGGTGTACTTTGGTAGGCAAGCTCCAAAGTCCAGGCTCCTGGCCACTGCACTCCTGCACCAGACAGCTCTCCTAGGAGCATGCGGACAGGGCCCCAGAGCCAGGGATCCTGAGAGCTGAGCTTGAGCCCCGGCTCAGAGACTGGTGCTCTGTGTGATCTGGGACAAATGACCCCCTCTCTCCGAGTCTCAGTTTTCTTATCTGTAAAGTGGGAATTACAATATCGGCTTCAGAAAAAAAATAAGGACATTACCATTTGAAGGGCCTAACTCATGTAATGGAACACCAACATCGTGGCCCAGGCCACAGCTGGCCTCCCTGAGTATCACTTTCATTCCTGTATCCCACCAAGATGGTTTAATTGAGCTTTCTGTTTCCCGGAGTATCTTCTTTGGAATACCAACACCGTCCTGGGGGTGGGGGCAGGGAAGAGGCTGGAGCAGCGGGGTGCACGTCTGAGGACAGATGAGTTTCTTAGATACTGCAAGCAATCGCTCCTGGCCAGGCACCTCATAGGGGTCTCCTGTCTGGAGGGACTGTCAGACTGGGTCAGCTTCTCAGCTTGGAGGGAAGCTTGGATGGTGCCCCAGACATCAGCTCCTGGTGCGTTGTTTCTCGGTTCTGCACATCTGCACCACATACTGACAACGCGTGTAGTCTGTGAAGGTTTCCGAGAAGTCCTTCAGGCAAGGAAGCTGCTGATCTTGGTGGGACCCAGGGCTCTCAGACTCCCTGAAGCCCCAGACTCTTGGAACACCTGTTAGTATCCTAAGGTGGGGCGCACTGTGGAAACACTGGTTCGGCTGGTTCTCACCCTCCTACTGGGGCCTGGGTCGGATGCTCTGTCTCGTGGTTCCCTCCCTGCTTTGGGAGGGATGACAGGCCGGGGATCTTGGCCAAGCTGCCCCTGCCTTTTCCCCTGTTCCTTGTGTGCTGGCCCTGGTCCCCTCTGCTCGCGAGTCTATATTAATGTTTAATCCCTTCTGTTCCTTCCCAGGGGCTCAGCAGGGCAATAAGATACCCCCAAGCTGAGCAATTGTTAACCTCGATTTCCCACCCAAACTGCCCTGGCTGGGGCTCAGAGCATTCTTAGAGAGCAGTGATGGGTGGCCAGCAACACAGGACAATCATTAACACCCCCCCACGCCACCTGCCCACCCCAGGAATAGCCACCATGTCAGGAGGGTTCCCAGCTCCCCATTCATGGTGTATAAGGAGCCCATCTTGCCCAAGAGAGTTGGGACACACCTGGGAGAATTGGGGGACACTGTCCTCCAAAGGATACCCCAGATCTATCAGTACTTCCCTAGGAACCACTTTCCAAGTTTATTCACTTCTTGATTTGTTTTGGCCATCAACCCATTGACACCTAGGAGGCTGGGTAGCATCGAATAAAGGGGCCAAGTTCTAGCGAGGGAAAGGGATCTGCACCAGGTTGCAGGGCAAGGCAGCCAGGGGCTAGGAGTTCCTTCCGGGGCTTCTGCCCCTGGGTTTGAGAGCCACCGGGCGGGGTCAGTGACAAAAGCCCTGCACAGTCACTGGTGATTGGCTTCCCTTGTCCTGGTCATGGGAAGTGGCCCCTCATCTGCAAGGCAAATGCCATTCTCCTCCTTCTTGTCATCCTCCCAGGATGGAACCCTGGAAGGACAGATGAAGAAAGGCAGGTCGCTGCAAGATCTGGAGAGGGAGTTCACGAGTTTGCCCATTCATTCATTCATTCATTCATACACCCATTCCTTCCTTTCTTCATTCAAATAAATACTTATTGAATGTTTATTATGTTATGTGCCAGCGGCCTTCCATGCCCTAGACAACGCCATCTCCTTAGAGTGACTTCTCTGATCTCTGCATCTAATGTAGCCCCTCTTGTCCCATTACTCTTTATCACATGACTCTCACTCCCCTCCCTCCCTCCCTCTCATCCTTCCTTCCTTCGAAGTGCCTGTCACTTACTAGGCACTTAACTTTTGATGACTGAATGAATGAACAGAAGCATTTTTACTTCCTAGCCTAGCCTGCTAAAAAAGCTTCAGAATTCCCCAACCCAACCTTGCAGACAAGATCCTTGAGGCCTCCAGCTGGCTACTACTTTTACCAGCTGCTGTGTTCACCATCCTTTGGGCCCTATGCCATCCCCAAAGCCGATGGCCCGGAAAGGACAGACAATGTCCTCCTGGCTGGGTCCCTGCCCTGGACTTCAGGCTGCCAAAGCTGCTTTGTCTTCTCTGCAGAGAAGGAACATGTCAAGCTCATCCCGTGCCAAGGACCAGTGCTCACACCTTGGCCTTGGGAACCAACATCCACGTCCAACCTCTTGGAACTCACTCTCAGAACCCTAGAGTCTTACAATGTCAAGTGAGCAGGTGTCCTGGAAATCTTGCAGAGCAGTGATTTCCCGAGACACAACTGCACATCAGAATCAGCCGGGGAGTTTGTTAAATGCAGATCCTTGGGCCCACCCCTATGCACACAACCTCAGAATCTCTGGGAGTAGGGCCCAAGAATCTGCATTTTATGAAGTACTCTTCATAATCTTCTACCGTTGGCCCATGGGTAGTAATTCAGAATCCACAGTTTTAGAACTTCCTGGCTCCTAGACCCTCTTGAAAGTCTGACGAAAGGCATTGAACCTCGCTGAAGACACACACACACACACACACACACACACACACACACACACGTGTTAAGTTTCATCAGGCACAGAAATGAGGCCCAGAGGGAAGAGGGAGCTTACCTCACCCAAGGACGCAGCAGTTCAAAGATAAAGCCATCATTTGACCTCCCAGCTCTGAGTGCATGTTCTGTCCCCTTCCATGTTCCTGCTGAATCTTTTCCAGGTTTTATCAGTTATGGGAGGAAGGCAGAAGTTTTCTGGTGCCCATTTTATAGTTTAATTCAATAGCAGGTAAAGGCAAGGGAAGCATTAAGCCGACTTGCTCAGGGTCACTGAGTTGGCTAGGAGCACCTTCCCGGGGTACAGACACCTTCCCAGGGGTGCAGCTGCCAGACATCGTCCTTTCTCTTTTCCAGGTGGCCCTGCTCAGAGCCCATGCTGGTGAGCACCTGCTGCTCGGAGCTACCAAGCGATCCATGGTGTTCAAGGACGTTCTGCTTCTAGGTAAGGAGGCTGCCTGCCCCAGCGGGGGCTCTGCGGAGGGCATGCCCGGGGTGGAATGCATCCAGGCTCAGGAGAGTTCCAAAGTGGCATGCAGGGGTGAGGGAGGAAGATCAAGAATGTCTGTTTCCCAGTGTTCCCAACTGGATCCTCCACTCAGGAAGGAAATGTGGAATCAAGGAATCAAGGAATGGAAGTTCTCCAGCATTAAAGTTAGAGCATGGTCGGGGTTATGCATGGAATTGACCATGCGCTCTGATGTGCTTTCTGGAGCGGGAGCAGGAGGCCGCCAGGAATGTCACAACCAGCTGGCCTGTGTCACTTGTGCTTCCACGCCATGTTTATGTATTATTCTAAATGCTTTTACACATGACACTACGGGCCAGATACTAGTCTGAGTACTTTGCAAACATTACTCCTTTAATACAACAACCCTATGAGGTAAGCTCTGTTATTTATCCCCATTTTACAGATGGAAAAAACTGAGGCACAGAAAGTAATTTATCTAAATATATATGGTTAGTTAGCAGTAGAACTGGATTTCAACCCCAGGCAGTCTAATTCTAGAATCTGGGCCCTTCACCTGGATGCACTGGTGCCTCCCAAGGGGACCCTGAATGTCGCTGCTCTAATGGGTCATATCGGAGAATGTGACGGGTGGTGTGAAAGGGTCCTAGAAAGCCAGGCTCCAGACCCACTCCAGGGACTTCAAGCAACTCTTTCCTTTCCTCTGGGCCTCCATTTCCTCATCTGTAAAACGGGCATAACAATCCCCATGGGGCCCTGTCCCGTGGGCACCAGTTGGATTGCAACTGCGGAAGGCAAGGCCTGTCCAAAGCTGGGGAGAAGGGTACCCCCAAGGTGGTATTCGCATCCCCTCTCCTTCCCACCCACCCAGGCAATGACTACATCGTCCCTCGGCACTGCCCGGAGCTGGCAGAGATGAGTCGGGTGTCCATGCGCATCCTCGATGAGCTGGTACTGCCCTTCCAGGAGCTACAGATCGACGACAATGAGTACGCCTGCCTCAAAGCCATCATCTTCTTTGACCCAGGTACAGTCCACGCCCCCCACCCACCCCCGAAGCTCCAGCAGACTTCTTTTACTGGGTTATGGACCCTGCATTCACACCCTCACTCTTCCGTACAGCAATCGGCTAAGGCTGTTGCATGAGCTCTTTAACAGATGAGGAAGAGACCCGCATTCAGAGAGTTGACGTGACTTGACGAGGCACATGGACCCCAGAGGCTTCGTTCTGTTCTTTTCCCCCTTTTGCTTCTGTCCTCTCCTCTCTCCTTCCTTTTCTGACCTCCTATCTTCCTTCTTTCCTTTCCTTTCACCTTTTCTTCTTTCCCTCAAAAATGTTGATCAAAACAATATCTGCACCTACTTAAAATGTACCCCACTTTCCCTGCGAAAGCCCATTTCCCCAGGGGAGCCATTTCTGAGTCTTTTAACTGTTTCTTCTGGCTCAAAAAAAAAAAAAAAAAAAAAAAAAAAAGCTAAGCCGTCTCTTTCTTGATTTAGCTATTTCCGGTCATATTTTCCCTCCTGCCTTGGTTGAGGCTTTTGCTTTCCTCTGTCACCGCTCCCATCTTCTTCCCACATTTTCACTGTGATTTTAGTGTCGCTACTAATTGTCTTTATATGCCCTTGCCTTTCCTCTTCCCCATTCCCTCTACTGACTTTCCACATGCATTTTTATAGAATACTTTGTAGCTTTGTCTTTATGCAAAGCCTGATTTCATTTCACAATATCAAGATTCCCGGACTCCAAAGACCTTGCTTTCTTCCCTCCCTCCTTACACGTGACAGGGCACCTGTTGCACGCCGGGCACTGCTCTTAGTGCTAGACTTCATGGAGATCACCTCCAATAATAATAGTAATGAAGAGGGAGATGACCATAGTTTGTGGAACCCTCACTAGGACACTATTCTAAATACTTTATGTGGATTATGTCACTTATGACTTATAATGCGGTACTGATGAGGTAGGAATGGTTACTATCCCCATTTTGCAGATAAAAAAAACTGAGACACAGGGAGACTGATTAATTTGCCCAAGGTCACATCACCAGGAAGTGGCAGAATCTGGATTTGAACTTCAGACTCTATAGCTCTCAAGCCTGTATTCTTACCTACCACACATCATTTCCATTTCTTTTTTTTTTTTAAAGATTTTATTTATTTATTTGACAGACAGAAATCACAAGTAGGCAGAGAGAGAGGAGGAAGGCAGGCTCCCCGCTGAGCAGAGAGCCCGATGCGGGGCTCGATCCCAGGACCCCGGGATCACGACCTGAGCCGAAGGCAGAGGCTTTAACCCACTGAGCCACCCAGGCGCCCCACATCATTTCCATTTCTTAAAGAGTAAGAGTTCTGGTTCTAGTTGCCCTGAGAGCCTGGCCCAGGCTGTACCCACCACAGTGCTCAGCATGGAGTTGGGCAGATGGTAGTTGCTCAAGAAAATGGGGAGAATTACTGATGCCGAGTCAGGGTCAGCAACCTGGCTCAGAGGGGCAGGTGAGCCAGTATAGGGCCTGGTGTGGAGGGAATGCTCCATAAATGTTTGTTGACTGAATGAAGGCAGGCACAAATGTGGCTCAGTGGAGTGAGCCCTGGACTGGAAGTATGGGTGAAATTCTCTTTCTGCCAATCACTTTGTCTATAAAAGAGGAAATAAATGGATGATTGCCATAAAGGTTGAGTTTAACTGTTGGACAATCACTTGAACCCTCTTCTAGGTCTAGGCTCTAGAATTTATCTCTTGATTTTTTTTCATTCACTCATCCCTCCATCCATCGAACCATCCCCTTATCTAGTTATCTACTCAACAAATATTGAACTTGCATGGTGCTAGGTGTTGGGTTTAAAATGACAAACAGGACATGCCTGCCCGTCCAGAGCTCATAATCACAGTTGCATCCTGTGCGGCCAGTAGTGACAGAAGAACCGCAGAAATGGGGGACACGATGGACACTCATAAAGCAGGCTTGGGAGGGTGGAACAAAGAAGGCTTCCTGGAGGAGGTGAGGCCTAACCTGAGACCCCAGGATGACACAGGCAAGGGGGGAAGGAAGTGGGGAGACTCTTCTAAGGGAAGCAGCATGTACTGAGGCCTTGTCAGTGGGACCTCAGCTGTGACCCAGAGCCCCAAGTCCCCATCATGGATCTGCCAAAAGCTGGATGTGTGACCTGGACCAAGTCCTTTCCCTGCTCCCTGCCTCGTTTTCCCCACGTGTAGTGAGGAGGTTGTTAGGTGCCCTCTTCGGTATGCTTCTAGAGTCCAACCCACCTGTTCCCTGCAACCCCCCATCTCCCAGTTCTGTACCTCAGGAAATGTGACATAAATGCTTTTCTGCCCACGTCCAGGAAGCTATAAATGTGCTAGTGAACCCTGGTTCTTGAGGACCCTGAATCCTGGTCCCAGCACTGCTAAGGACGCTGCAAGTGACCTTGGGCCACTGGGCCCTCCCCCTGCCCCCGCATCAGGGCCTCAGGAGTCAGGGGAGATCTGGGTCCTGGCTCTCCAGATGCTCCAGCTGGGCCCTCGACCCCTGCCCTCCCGTTGCAGATGCCAAGGGGCTGAGCGACCCGGGCAAGATCAAGCGGCTGCGCTCGCAGGTACAGGTGAGCCTGGAGGACTACATCAACGACCGTCAGTACGACTCTCGCGGCCGCTTCGGCGAGCTGCTGCTCCTCCTGCCCACCCTGCAGAGCATCACCTGGCAGATGATCGAGCAGATCCAGTTCATCAAGCTCTTCGGCATGGCCAAGATCGACAACCTGCTGCAGGAGATGCTGCTGGGAGGTCCGTGCCAGGCCCAGGAGGGGCGGAGAGGTGGGCGGGGCTCCCTGGCCAGAGATCGGGCCTCACACCTAGCTCACCTCCCAGCTCCGCCACCTCCTCCTTCCCTGTTCTCCGAAAGCGGGGACTTTTTTGGCTAAGACCCAATGGATGAAAGAAAATCCAACATTTAAAAGCCAAGAGAAAAGCGTTCCAGGCAGGAGTAACTCCTGCAGAAGCCCTGAGGTGGGGGATGTCCGTGTGGTCCAGAAAGAATAAGGTCATGAGATGGGGGAGGGAGGGGTTGCCTGAGATGAAGACGGTGAGGTGCAGACACCAAATGGTGAGCATACGGTCTTGTAGGTCATGGTCAGAAATCTGGATTTCCTTTTCATTGCAGCTTGGGTAAGAAGAGTGCAAATCAGACTACTGTTTTTAACAAACGACTCTGAATGTTAGGTAGAAAGGGAATGATGTCAGGGGAGCACAGGAGAGGCAGGAGACCCCTGAGAATGTTACTGTCACCAGGTGGGGATAGGACAGTGGAGGCTGGGGCGAAGGTGTGACTGGATAAACTGGACCATCAGTGCGGAGGTAGGATTTGTTGATTGATCAGAAGTGTGGGCGGGGCGGGGGTGAGGGGATGGGAAGAGTCAAGGATGAAACCCACATTTTTGCTTTGAGTGACAGGGATGCTCCTGGAGTAACTTATTGAAATGAGGAAGATGGAGGGAAAACAGGTTGAGGCTGAGATGATGGTGGCCGTGGAGACGAACCAAGAGACCATTTATACTTCGGCGAAGCTCGAGATGACCGTAGACATGCGCGGGGCGGGGTGTGTTATCAGGAGGCAGTTTCATGTTTGAGTCTGTTGCTCGAGCATGAGTTCAAAGCTCAGGGTGGAAGCAGCTCCGTGGTGCTCCAGAAATTCGGGGCTGTGGTGATAGAGACTAAGAAGTGGGGATCAGTGACAGGACAGCTGTAGTGGGTGAGAGAATTTTGCAGCGATAGCCCTCGTCAAGTGGGCTGGTAGGATAGGAGTCGGGATCTAAGTGAGGGCACTTGAACTTAGTTAGGATTTGGGAGGCGACACGGTCACAGGCAATGGTATGGCTAAGGGCCACCTTGGCACATAGTTGGGACTGGATAATCTTTTTTTGTGGGGGCTCTTGTGTACACTGTTTAGCCACATCCCTGGCCTCTACCCATAAGATTCTGATAGTACTCCTATAGGAGTGACAGCCAAAATGTCTTCAGATACTGTCAAATGTGTCCAGAGGGCCCCAAATCTCTCCCAGTTGAGAACTACGAACTCATTTCATTCTCACTTTGACCCTGTGAATTATGAATTGTGAATTAAGTGTCGCTGAGATCAAGATCAGAACTTGGGCGCCTGGCCGGCTCAGTCAGAAGAGTGTGCGAATCTTGATCTCAGGGTGGTGAGTTTGAGCCCCAGGTTGGGTGCAGAGATTACTTAAAACTAAAATCTTTTGAAAAAGGCAGGGGAGGATCAGGATGGAGCTTGTGCTCTGTTGCCAGATAAACTTGGGTAAAGTAATTAATCTGTCCAGGCCCTGTAATCTCATCTGTAGAATGGGAATGGGATAACCCACCTTAGAGGACTGTTGAGAGGATTCAGTTATTTTGACATGAAAAAGTATGTAGAACAGTACCTGGCATATATTAGATGCTCAGTAATTGATAGCTGTCAATTTAGAGGACTCTTGCCATCCCTCAAGTCTCATCATGGCACATCAGTGACCACTGCCATGGTCAGTATCTTATATAGTATTATCATTCTGACATGTTTTTTTGAAGCAGTTACTGTGTTCTAGACACTTTGCTAGGCCCTCAAAAAGGAGAAAAATATAGCTGTAATTGTAATGCTCATGGACAGAAAAGTAGATGTTCCCAAAAGATGGGTTGCAGATAGATTCCTATGGGAATTCCAAGGAAGGAAGGAGAGGTTTATTTCCTACTGGGGAGTGGAGAATCAGGAGAAGCTTCCCAAAGGTGGAATTACCTGAGCTGGAATTTGGACTGGTGGACATCGGGGGGTGTGGAGAAAGCATCTCTCTCGGAAATATATGCGTAAAAGCAGAGCTAGGGAAGTACAGGGAGCACTTAGGTGCTATCAGTAGATTAGTTTGGCTGAAGCAGAGGTGTTGGGGGGACAAGGCTACAGGTGAGTTGGCACCAAATGGAAGGACTTGGCATGCCATGGAGCTTGAGAGCCATTGGTTAAATCCACTATGTTCCTATTCAGTGACTACACTCACAGCTTCCTTATATGCTCCTTCTTTCTTTTAACTTTTGTTCTTTTGGTTTGTTGGATCCTCTTAAGAACCTCGTAGGACCTATAGATAGGAATGGTAAGCCCCAGTTTACTCACCCAGAAATCGGTAGCCAACAGGCACTGTCAATACTGGGCGAACGGGTTGATTGGCCACACTTGAGGAAGGTGTACCACGAGGCCCGTGGTCTTTATCTTGGACCCCCTCATCCTGACTGAGCCCCTCTCTACCTGCAGGGTCCTCCAGTGATGCACCTCACGCCCACCACCCCCTGCACCCGCATCTGATGCAGGAACACATGGGCACAAACGTCATTGTTGCCAACACGATGCCCTCTCACCTCAGCAATGGACAGATGTGTGAGTGGCCCCGACCCAGGGCGCAGGCAGGTGAGCAACTTGAGCTCTACTCAGCAAGGAATGAGGTTGGGACCAGAAAGGGGAGCCAAGAGGGGTGGGTCTAGAAGATGGGAACTGGGATATTACGGTTCTCTGTGCTCTAGGGTATGGAATGAGGAGTGCGATTACTCATTCGTTAAGGCTGTTTTTTCACTGAGGCCATTTATTCAGTGAGGTAATTGTTGAATGAAGCTGTTGAATGAAGCTGTCCTTGGGATGAGGGATCCATTGGGTGGACATGTCCACTGGGATAAGAATTCCATTATGATGTTGCCTATTAGGTAAAATTGTTCTTGAAGTACTGCCCAATTAGGTAAGAGTATCCATTAGACCGTTGGGTGAGACTCCTCACTGGGTGGGGATGTCCACTAGTCTCGATGGTCCCCTGAGGTGAAATCTTACACGAGAGAGTTTGTCATTGGAGAAAGTTCTTCAAAAGTAAGATCATCGTCGGGATGAGGTGGTCCACCAAAATGCGATTGCGTTTCATTGAGATTGTTCTTTGGGAAACTTGTTCATTGAATAAAGTTGGCCAAGTGGGTCATGGTCAAAGTTAACTTTCAAATAGGCGATGCTGTGAGGCCAGTTAGTTTCCATTATTCATCTTCCTAATATTAAAGAAATGGTATTTTTGAAGTTAGTTGGCCAGACACGTAGGTCTCATCAGCTGCTCCTCTTTGTCTCCAAGAAAGGATATTGCTGTCACGTGTCCCACTGTCCTTAAAGAGAGTCAGAGCTGGGCCCTGGTTTGGAAGAAGCAGCCCAGATCTCCATGTTAAATGGTGGAGGAGATGGGGGTTGGTAGAACCTGGGCAGAAGCCTCTGGCCACAACTGGCCCAGCCATAGCCTTCCAGACCTTACCAGACTTAGACGTCAAGATCAGGGACTCAAGGTTTGAGCTGTAGGAAACCTTAGAGATTGTCTAGTTTAATTCTCTCATTTTCTAGAGGAGAAAACTAATTCAGAGAGGGGGAAGAACCTTCCTAGGACTCTGGTTATTCCCCAAAAGCTTGAAATTCTCAGTAGCCTCTGTCTGTCTCTCTGTCCTTCCAGCCACCCCTGAGACTCCACAGCCCTCACCGCCAGGTGGCTCGGGGTCTGAGCCCTACAAGCTCCTGCCGGGAGCGATCGCCACCATCGTCAAGCCCCCCTCCGCCATCCCCCAGCCGACCATCACCAAGCAGGAAGTCATCTAGCAAGCCGTTGGGGGTCGGGGGCTCTGCCGGCCCCCCAGCCCCCTCAGAGAGCCCCGGTGGTCACTTGTTCACAGTGAAGGAAGCCATGACAACAAGGCCAGTCTCAGGGCAGCAGTGGAAAGGGCAAGGGGACCAAGAACTTGGGCTCTGGGCCATAGCCCGTTGCTACCCTCCACCCCCTGCTCTGGATGACGGGGCTCTGACTTGGGGAGGCCCCAGCTGGGAAATCCTCTGCTGCCTTGGACAACTCTTCTCTTGCCGAAGCCACTGCCTTCCCCTTCATCATACTTGCCCCCTACTTCTTCAGCCCCAAAGGACAGCTGTCTGGAGACGACACGAGACCTTGCTTCAACATAGCTCCCTTCCCCTTCAGATGGATACTTCTTTCTCCAAGTACTGCCCTAGTCCCCAGACACAGAGCCCTTCAAGGCTGGGTCGGATTGGGGCATCTGACCTCTCCCTGTTCTGCTACCCCAACCTCCAACCTCTCCACCTGCCACTGTTACCTTCCTCAGCCGTCCTAATTCCTCCACAGCCACCTCTCCAGAGGCTGAAGGAAACTCACACGCAATCCCCCAGTCATTCCAGGAGCATTTTTAAAGCACCAGCTGGGCTAGGCACAGTGTGGGAGACTGGTGAGAAGGGGGACATCCTTCCATCTCTAACCTGTGGCTCTCCTCAGGGAATCAGGTGGGTACAGGGGGTGGTGCTCCCTGCAGGCTGTCCACCACGAGAGGACAAGCCAAGGTGGACAGTTGCAACAGGAACTTGGAAAGGCTGAGGTGGTCAGAGAAAGCTCTGGGAAAGGGGTAGACTCTGCAGTAGGCCTTTATGGAAGGGCAGGATTCCAGCTGGTGGAGCAGGTGAGAAAGGGCCCCAGGTCAGAAAAAGGGCATGGGAGGGAGGCGATGGAAAGACCAGGCTGTCTGGAGCAGCGTAGGGGTCTTAAATGCCAGGACTGAGGCACTGAGGTTTGGGAGAAGCCGGGGAGGAGGCACAGTGGGTCGGGAGGGAGCGGGGAGGTCAGATAAGGGTTGAGGACATGATCCAGGTGAGGACAAGGCAACCTGGAGACGAAGATGGCTGGGTGCGAGCCCAGCTCAGAAGGACGTCAGGGAGGAATGACCCCCAGGGCTTGTCTCAAACTCTGCCTCGTTTCTGGCACTATGTTAAGGCACTTGACACACATCACCTCCTTGCATCCCAGAGACTGTTCCAGAAGACGAAATTGAGATCTGAGTGGTTGATTGATTTTTCTGGAACTCACACCGCTAGTAAGTGGCCAAGTCAGGATTGGATCCCAGGTCTGCCTGGATCAGAGCAGGAGTTCTTGACCAGGGTGCCGAGCATCTCTGAAAGGGCGCCTCTGTCCTCACTGTGATCCAGTGGAGGGACTTCCTGCCCCTGTCATCAGCCTCAGAAGCCGAAGTCTTATTCGTTCCAGGGGCCCTGCCCACGCGTAGGATTAAGACTATCTTGGAGTTACACGAATGTCCAGTTGGGGCCCAGCATCCTGTCTGCTGAAGAACAGGAGAATTCATAACTCTTGGACCCCTTTCCTCTCCTCACCCCCCAAGTCTGGGGTAGGGGTGTCAGGGGTCTTGTTCTTAGGAGATGGACCAGTGTGGCCTGGTGGTCCAGGAGTGGGGTATTTTGGGCCAGGGAGACATGGGAAGGCCTGGGTTTGAGCGCTGCTCTGGAAACATTAAGCCCCAGAATGGAACAGCCAGCATATCATCCATGGAAATTTTGGTAGCTTTGGGAAAATTCTGGAAAATGCCACTAGTCAGTGGGAACAAAAGAGATGTGTCCTGGGGGCTGGAGCTGTGCTTAGGAGAGTTAGACTGGCCACCAGTCCCCACCCCAGGCTGACCCTTCTGAGTGGATGGGGGTAGGACCCCAGCGCCCCCAAATTCCATCCTTAATGATCGCTTTTTGTGATGCAGGCATGAGGGGTTTGAGGGCAGTATGTCCAAGAGAAACCTTTACATCTCCAGTGGTCCCAGGAGTGGCCTGCCCATGCCACCAAGCCATGTTCCCCGGTCCCAGGAGAGACTGTCCCCTGCTCAGAGCCCTCAAGCCTTCCCCAGCCATCCCTCATTCTGAGTCCGCAGAAATCCCGGTCAGGGAACCCAGACTCATCTGGGGTCAGGTGGGGAGGCTGGAATCTTTCTGTCTTTGTGGCCATCCCCACCCTTTGCTCCTCCAATCCCCCACTGGTGCTCAGGCCTCAGTCACGGGGACGAAGTTGAGATAGGAATTTTCCACAGGATGAATTAGGTTAGCAGTGGCTTTTAATAGTGGCAGCCTTCTGGGTCAGGGGCTCAGTCCTCAGTCCAAAATGACCCCTTACCGGAGGAGAAATCCGTTCTATTTTAATAATTTTATTGGAATGCAGGAAGCCCACAACAAAGAGCAGTTGACTTTTCTGACTCTGAGGACATGGCATTTCAAGATCTTTCTCTCTCTCTTTGCCACCTGAGTTCTAGTCCTAAAATATAAAATCTGGAGAATGAAACAAGGGTTGGGAGGGCAAGCATGGACCCTCCAGTTCCTCCCCTGAGAGCCATTTCCCTGGGCAGCTCTCAGGAGCTTCCAGAACCCACAGGACTCCCTGCAGCATGGACAGAGGAGAGGGTCAGAGATGGATGCTCCTGGATCTTTTGTAATGACCAAGCCAATTACTTTTGCCAAGTTGTTCCGTAAATTTCCCTGAATGGGTTGAATTGTGAAATTCACACCAAGCGATTCTGGAAGCAGGCTGCTTCCTGTGGGTGTGAAAACCACCCGCCCCCGTGCTAACCCCCAAGCCCATCACTGCCACCCAATGGGGCGAAGAAGCAAAAAACCATTTCTTACTCTTGTGTGTTTTAACAAAAGTTTATAAAGCAAAATAAATGGCACATATGTTTTCTAAGTCCTTGGATGGGTGTCCTTTCTTTCCTTGTCAGGTGTTAGAAATAAGAATGAGAAGAGCCAGATGGTCCTTTATGGTGGGAAAATGCTTTTATATTGCTTTTCAATCTCACATCAAGAGGTAAGCAAGTTAGACATTATTATCCCTGCCCCCTGCCCCCTGCCCCCCATTTAGAGCTGGGAAAACTGAGGCTCAGGGCAGAGGTAGAAGTGGGACTCTAACTCTGATCCCCGTTTCCAAGTGTTCACTATGTAGTGAGAGTGACAGTCAATTTTCCCTCTGGAAGAGGGGAGGGATGTGGTGGGAGAGTGATGGAAAGATCTGGGGGTTTTGCAACAGGGTCCGAGATGGAGCCTAATTCTGGGTCCTTGCCAGGGACCTCGGTCAGCGGCTGGCCACAACGCATGAGTAGGCATGAGGAAATTTCATAAAGACAAGTGCTGTTTTAAAAAACAATAAAGGCAAGGACGCACCTGAGAATTTCTAGCCAGGTCTGTGGCCACTTTGGCCCTCTCCCCTGGTAAACTAGGTGGGTGGGCTCGTGCCGTGGCCCCCACACATCCCAGCCTCATGTTCCCTCGGGGGTGTGTCCTGCAGAGCTTCTCTTCCCAACTTCACGTTTGGCAGTGTGACATGGATGGTAAGGGTGAGACAGGTACAGGCAAGAGATACAGATCAAGGCTTTGCCCCTGGGGAGCGGTTGCTACACATCACCAGCACGCCACGGCATTCAGGGATGGGGGATAGGGCTTATGGGGGGGCCGGAGTCCGGAGGCCCAGGTGTGGAGTCACTCAAGGATGAGAGTGGAGCAGGACAACCCTTTTCAGCTTCCCCAAGGGAGGTGACAACAGTTCTGGGCCTGGGAGTCACAGATCAGTGTAACTCCACTTCTCCGAGCCTCATCTGGAAACCAGAAATGATGCTTCCCTCTGGGAGTGTTGTCAGGATAAAAATGAACGAGACCAGAGTAAGTGGAAGAGCTCTTGGGTGTGAGGTGCCCACCACCAGGGGCTCAGTGTGAACCCTCCATCCAGACCCTTTCTAATGAGATACAGTCATCAATTTCTCCAGCCTCAAGAGCACCTGTGAGCTGCCTGCAGATCCCTGAGGCCACTCCCGCCTTCCCCTGTCCCTTCCCTCCCTTCCAGAGCTCTAGGAAATGTTTTCCATAGTGTTGCAACACAAGCCTTGTCCATGTGGCTGCCAGCATGGACCTGGGGCCTGGGGGCCAGCGGAGGCTACCACAGTCCCAGACTCTGCTTAATAAACCCATATCAAAACCATAAACCCTGGGCCCCATAAATCCCTCTGGCCTTGGCTCCTCCACCTCATCAGCCCTTTGCCCCAGTTAATCTCAGATCTCTGCGTGGGCGGCCAGAGCTCCCAGTTTGATTTCCATTTCAGTTGCAAAACAATATCAGCTTGGGTGACAAACAGCGAATCTCATCACCGCCAGGTTAGATTGGATGAAACCAAGATTCAGAGAGGCCAAGGAACTTGTCCTAAGGTGCCCAGCTCAGAAGCCGTTGAGCCAGAACTTGATCCATGCTGCTTCTACCAACCCATGTGGCTTCACTGAGGACTGGGAACTGCCCCCCACCAACTACAAAGGTTGCTTCCAAAGCGATGATGCACAAAGCTTCTTATCCCATTATTCTAAATGGCGCCCCATTGCTCAGACTGAGGAGGAGAAGTGAAGGTGTTAGGCTGCACAAGGGAGTACCGTGTGGTGTGAATGACCCATCACCCCAAACGGGCAGTGGTGCCCTACTTCCTCTTTCACGGAACCCAGATCACCTTTGATCTACATTTCTCCAGTCGGAATGTCATATGTAAATTCCAAAGTGTGATCTAAGCGACCAGAATCCCAGGATCCCAAGCAGCCTTTTTGATGACAGTGGAACTAAAAACCAAATTCTGATTCCAAGGACATTTGACTTCTTCCTCTTTGCAGGGCTTTGATGGACAGAATCTGATCCTCACAATAAACCCCCAAGTTGGGCACCCTGTTGTTCTGTCTTACACATGAGGAAGGGACTTACCCAAGGTCCGTAAGTGATGTAACCGCTGAGATTGAAACTGCTAGTTGTCTGACACCAGGGGCCATGGCGATAGAGGAGGACATCGATGACTGGGTCACTGCACGGTGGGCATAGAAACAGTCAACGGGCAAAGCCTCGTGCCAAAGCATCTTGGGGGTTATGATAAAGCAACGTCACAAGGGGCCTCCTTCTTGGATCTTATGATTTTCCTTTGTAGGAGAAAAAAACAAGCAGTCGGAATATGAAGAGACCAAGGAGTGAGAGCGACAGGCCGTGAGATGGGAGTTTGAGGGAGTGATTGCTGTGGTCGGGGAAAGGCATGGTGAGTTCTTACAGGGGTGGGATTCAGGGGCTAGGAAGGCAGAGAGAAGAAGCACATTTAAAGTGGAGGAGAGGGAGTGGAACCAGAAGTGAGGGCAAGCAGCAGGAAGTGCAGCCTGTGGGCGGGAAGAAGGACAGGGACCAGTTTCCCACCCCATAGTCGTTTCCCACCCCATAGTCATTGCACACCCCACCTAATGTTGTCCCTAGGTGTCCCTAAGATCACTCAGTGTGCTACTGAGGTCCTCATCCCTCACCAGGAAACGAGCTGTGATGGCTCATCCCCGCCACGCAGTAGGGACCCCAAACACTGGGCAAATGGAATTTCTTTTGGGGAAACAGGAAACCACCTGCAGATCTGCAATCGGGGCAAGGCTGTGGCCACATCTGCATATTTAAAAAAATTTTATTTATATATTTGAGAGAAAGAGAGAGGGAGCATGGGGGCTGGGGGACAGGGAGAACAGGAACAGAGCGAAAGGGACAAAGTGACTCCACCCCCAGTGTGGAGCCCAGTGCAGGGCTTGATCCCACAACCCTGAGATTATGACCTGAGCCAAAATCCAGAGTTGGACGCTTAACCAACTGAGCCACCCAGGCGCCCCGAGATCATTCTCGCATCTTCATGGAGGACAGATAGGAGGAGGTGCAAATGTAAGCAGAGAGAGCAGGGAAGATGGGAGGGCCCAGGTGACAGATGGTGGCAGCAGAGATGGAGGGGAGGGAACCAGTCCAAAAAAGCTGCACATCCATGCGTTCACTCACTCACCACGTCTATTTAGTGAGCTCTGCGCACAGGTGAGCAACACAGAGTCCCCGACTCCACGAAGCTGGCTTTCTGGGAGGAGCAAGCAGACAGGGTTTTTCAGCGAATAAATAAACGAAGGTGATTCCAGATAGTCAAACATCAGACTCTCAGAGAAACAGCCAAATTCTTTAAAACAAGGTAACATGGAAGTGTGGCTATAAAACAGAGATCACAAAACAGGGTAATTTGAAAGGATGGGGATAGGATCCCGTCAGGCTGAGAGGGGGAACGGACTGAGGTCTGGAGGAGGAGAAGGGGCCAGCCACGCAGAGCTCGGGCTGGCTGGGGAAGGCCAGCCAAGTGGAGGGACTCCAGGTATAAAAGCTCAGGTGAGAACGGAATGGGAGAAGATATTTGCAAATGACAGTATAGACAAAAGGTTGATATCGAGGATCTATAAAGAACTCCTCAAACTCAACACACACAAAACAGACAATCATATTTAAAAATGGCAGAAGATATGAACAGACACTTCTCCAACGAAGACATACAAATGGCTATCAGACACATGAAAAAATGTTCATCGTCACTAGCCATCAGGGAGATTCAAATTAAAACCACATTGAGATACCACCTTACACCAGTTAGAATGGCCAAAATTAGCAAGCCAGGAAACAACATGTGTTGGAGGGGATGTGGAGAAAGGGGAACCCTCTTACACTGTTGGTGGGAATGCAAGTTGGTGCAGCCACTTTGGAGAACAGTGTGGAGATTCCTCAAGAAATTAAAAATAGAGCTTCCCTATGACCCTGCCATTGCCCTACTGGGTATTTACCCCAAAGATACAGATGGAGTGAAAAGAAGGGCCATCTGTACCCCAATGTTTATAGCAGCAATGGCCACGGTCGCCAAACTGTGGAAAGAACCAAGATGCCCTTCAACGGACGAATGGATAAGGAAGATGTGGTCCATATACACTATGGAGTATGATGCCTCCATCAGAAAGGATGAATACCCAACTTTTGTAGCAACATGGACGGGACTGGAAGAGATTATGCTGAGTGAAATAAGTCAAGCAGAGAGAGTCAATTATCATATGGTTTCACTTATTTGTGGAGCATAACAAATAACATGGAGGACATGGGGAGATGGAGAGGAGAAGAGAGTTGAGGGAAATTGGAAGGAGAGGTGAACCATGAGAGACTATGGACACTGAAAAACAACCTGAGGGTTTTGAAGGGGCAGGGGGTGGGAGGTTGGGGGAACCAGGTGGTGGGTATTAGGGAGGGCACGTACGTATTACATGGAGCACTGGGTGTGGTGCAAAAACAATGAATACTGTTACGCTGAAAAGAAATTAAAAAAAAAAGCTCAGGTGAGAGACAGCTGAGAGCACTGGAGGCTGAGCAGAAAGGTCAGTGTGGCTGGAGAGGAGATGAAGTCTTGTGCGGGGAGGGGCAGGGTTGGGGGGACCCTCTAGGCCATGAGAAAGATCTTGGATTTTATTTTAGGTACAATGGGAACCTCTTAGAAGTTTTTAAATAGGGAGGTGATGCGATCTGTTCATTAAAGGTCACTCTCCGAGGGGTAGAGAACAGATAACATGGAACAGGAGTGGAAACGGCAAAGCCCAGAGGTGGTATGTGCAGTGGTCCAGGGGAGAGAGGATGGCCACTGGGCCAAGAGCAGAGTGGTAGGCAGCATTCGAAGGGGACCTCAAGACTCCTGCCCCCTGGGCTTTACACACTGTCTCTCAATTATTCAATCAGACACTAATCTGAGTCCTGCTATGAAGGGATTCCGCAGATGTAATGAAGGTCCCAAACCAGCAGACTTTGTAATAGGGAGATCACCCTTGGTGGGCCTGCCCTAAACAGCTGAGCCCTTCAAAGGAGCTACTCTCTTTCTGGTAAATGAAATGAGAAGCACGAGAGGGATTTGAGGTAAGGGAGTGTCTTCAAGCCAGCTTTGAAGACAGAGGGGGCCCCATGGCAAGGAACGCAGGCAGTTTCTAGAAAAGGAGAGCGACCCCCCAGGGGACAGCCCACTGAGACACGGTGACCTCAATCCTACAACCGCGTGAAACCAAATTCAGGCAACAACCTGAATAAGCCTGGAAGTGGATCCTTCCCCAGAGCCTTCAGGTAGGAACTCAATCTTGTAAGACCTCGGGTAGAGAACTCCGTCACGCCATGCCTGGGCTTCTGACTGGATGCTGAGCTAGTAAGTGAGTGTTGTTTCAAGCCACTAAGTCTGGAATAATGTGTTAAGGGGGAATGTACGGGGTGGAAGGGACAAGATGGCCAGATTGGGATTCGAGGAAGTAGCACCGCCAAGAGCTGGCTAATGGGTGGGATGTGTGAATGAAAGACAGGGAGTAGCTGTGGGACCGGTGGTCCTCATTATTGAAATGAGGAAGACTGCGGGCTGCAGATTGGGGGGTGCTGTAGAGTTGGGTGCTACAGATTTGGGGGTCTGAGATTTGGGGAGTTGTCGATTTGAGGAGCCACAGATTTGAGGGGGGCTATAGATTTGGGGAGCCATAGGTTTGGGGGGCCGTAGAGCTGGGAAACCATAGATTTGGGGACTGAAGATCTGGGTTTGAAAGCAGAATTCTGCTGGGGATGTTTGGTGTGAGGTGCCAATGAAACATCCACGAAATCATTGGATGGATATACAAGCCTAGAGCTCAGGGCCAAGCTGGGCTGGGGAGGGGGCCAAGCTGGGCTGGGGAGGAGGCCAAGTCATCAGCATAGATGTAATTTAAAAGCCAAGTGGGAATGTTGCTCAGCAAGAACAGGGAGCAAACGGCGGATCCCAGCCAACTGGATTGCAAATGCATCATTCTGAGTGTGAGATGCCAGACCGCAAAGGTTACACGCAATAGCCATCTGTCTGATATTCTGGAAAAGACAAAATTCTAGGGTCAGGTGCTGTGGTTGCCAGGCACAGGGGCGGGGGTGGAAGGTCCAGTACAAAGTGTTCTAGAGGAGGGGGCTTGGGTCACGGAAATGCTCTGTATCTTGTCTGTGGTGGTGGTTACGCGGCCATGTACACTTGCCCAAACTTGCAGAGCCATCCATTAAAGGGGTTAAGGCTTAGAATCTGGAAACGTATACCTTAAAATAAAAGAGGAAAGAAAAAAAAAAGCCAAGTAGTTGGTGGAACTCGTTTAAAGAGGGAGCATATGGGGCGCCTGGGTGGCTCAGTGGTTTAAGCCTCTGCCTTTGGCTCAGGGCATGATCTCAGCGTCCTGGAATTAAGCCCCGCAATGGGCTCTCTGCTCAGCGGGGAGCCTGCTTCCTCCTCTCTCTATGCCTGTCTCTCTGCCTACTTGTGATCTCTGTCTGTCAAATAAAGAAATAAAATCTTTTTAAAAAATAAAAAATAAATAAAAATAAAGAGGGAGCGTAGCTAGCACTGATGAAGGGAGGATTTTACCCTGGTCCACACCACCACCCAGGCTGGAAGAAGAGGCACAAACAACAAATGGAATGGAAGTCGATGGTGAGGGAAAGGGATTCTAGCCACATCCCTAGCAGGCTTGCCACACGCTAAGTGCTCGCCGACACATCGTCTGGTATAAGCACCTCAGTGAGGCTATGAGGCAGGTGACATCAGCTGTCCTTCTTGTACAGACGAGAGGAAGTGACTTGCCCTGGGACCCCATGGCGTGTCATGGTGGCAAAATCAGGAGCTCCGTATGGGTCTGCCCTGCAACCAGTTCCCTGTTTGTTGAATGAATGAGTGACCAAATCAGTATCACTGTGCTCCAGGTGCTGGTCTCACCCCCCAGGTTCACGCTGAGGATATGAGAACACGGTATTTTTAGAGAAGTTGGGGCCATAAAACTTGTTCCATTTCCTGACTTGTGTAATGTCCTGCCCCACCTCCCCCCTCCCCCCGGCACCGTGGCTCTGAAATTGCTCCCCGGCCTTGGGAAGGGCTCCCAGGCTTATCTCAGGGGGAGAGTGAAACTATAAAAGCCTTTATAGCTTGAGATCACGTCTAGCAGAGGCAGTGATTGTCGCCATAAACCTGAGCAGCCCCCGTGAGGGCGATGCCCCAGGCCAGGAGAGTCAGGGGACAGTTGAGCAATGCCAAGCAAGGGACAGCCGCTGCTAAGCCAGGCATGCGGGGCCTGCGGTCAGGGCCCGTCACACACTTATCATGTTCTGGCCTCACGTAAACCCCAGGAGGATCATTAAACCCGGTTTAATTAATTTAAAGCCGTTATTGGGGCACCTGGGTGGCTCAGCCATTAGGCGTGTGCCTTCGGCTCAGGTTGTGATCCTGGGGTCCTGGGATCGAGCCCCATGTTGGGCTTCCTGCTGGGTGGGAAGCCTGCTTCTTCCTCTCGTGATCTCCCTGCTTGCCTTCCCTCTCTCCCTGTCTCTCTCTCTCTCTCTCTCTCTCTGTGTTAAATAAAGAAGTAAAATCTTTCAAAAAAATTTAAAGTGGTTATTGTGATATTTCTATGAAGCACCTTTTTTCACCTGAAGGTAGGGTAGGTCTGTAAGTCAGTGACATCCTGTGATCACTGCTGGTGAGATCAGGGGGCAGTTTTCTTTCTTAGCACTACACTCGAAGGGAGTGCCTCTTACAGCTGAAGCATCTTGGGTTAGATTCTACTCATCTCATAGACGAGAAAACTTTCCCTTCTCCCTCCAGAGCCTTGCCCCAAACAACGCCAAACAAAGCCAGTCTGCCATCCCAGGGGGCTCTGGGAGGGAGCAAGCTGCCCTGTTGTTCAAAATTCAAGCAGGAGACAGTTTGCAGGGAGCCTTCTGCCCAATGGACCAACCACCCCTGGGACCCATCACCCAAGTCAGCAACCGCAGCATGGCCAAGCCCGTGAACCAGACCTTTGGGCTTTCCCTCGGACTGTGGTGTATGTGTCCAATGCAACCCCCCTTCTGACCACCTGGTCTTGCTCCAAGCAGTCTGGACTCTCACCTCATTTTACAGATGAGGTAACTAAGGCCCAGAGAGTTTGGCTGATTCTTTCAAGGTCACACCCAAGTCCATGTCAGAAAAAGAGTCTGGAATCCAGGGCTCAAAATCCAGTGTTCTTTCCAACTTTGCAGCTCTTCTAGATCCAGAAGAGAGAGGCAGAGATGGGAGAGCAAGGGACTCAACGTGAATCAAAAGAAAGGACGGGGGCGCGTGGGTGGCTCAGTGGGTTAAAGCCTCTGCCTTCAGCTCAGGTCATGATCCCGGGGTCCTGGGATCGAGCCCCGCATCGGGCTCTCTGCTCAACGGGGAGCCTGCTTCCCTTCCTCTCTCTCTCTGCCTGCCTCTCTGCCTACCTGTGATCTCTGTTGTCAAATAAATAAATAAAAATCTTTAAAAATAAAATAAAATACTAATTAAAAAAAAAAAGAAAGACAGTACGACAAGAAGGATTGCTGAGTCCTGAACACATAGCAAAATAATGCAAAATGTCTTTACCTGGGTCTCGTTAACACTAGCAAGTTCTGGGACAGCTGCACTTAGAGGGGCAGCAGAAGCGCTGTCTTGCTCAGAAGATGGGGACAAGGGTGCCTGGGTGGCTCAGTGGCTAAAGCCTCTGCCTTCGGCTCAGGTCATGATCTCAGGGTCCTGGGATCGAGTCCCGCATCGGGCTCTCTGCTCAGCAGGGAGCCTGCCTCCTCCTCCTGTCTCTCTCTGCCTGCCTCTCTGCCTACTTGTGATCTCTCTGTCAAATAAATAAAAAAAAAATCTTTAAAAAAAAAAAAAAAAGAAGATGGGGACAAACTACACCAGCCATCTCGTCCATCCCTACCAGATCCTACCTCTCCCTCTTAAAACGCTCCAGTGGCTTCCCACCATCCCTGGAACAAAATTCAAACCCTTTACTGGGGCCCCAGACCCTATATGACATGGCTCTGACCCCTTCTCCAAAATCATCTCCTACCCCCCTACCCTCAGTCATTCCACTGCAGACCCCTTGGCCTCCTCCCTGTTCCTCAACACACCAAACCTGTTCTCATTTCACAGGCTTCACCCCGATGTCTCCCTTTTCTGGAACACTCACTCTTTCCCCCAGCTCTTCCCATGGCTGCTTCCTTCTAACCATTCAGGTCTCTGCTCAAATGTCACCTCTTAAAAAGAGTTGGTCCCTGAGCAACTTAGCTAAATATACGAGGCTTAGCAGGCTATGTGGTCTCTGCTACAACTGCTTAAATCTTCTGTTACAGCGTGAAAGCAACCAAAAATGATACCTAAGTGAATGGGCGTGACTGAGTCCCAATAAAACTTTATTTACAAAAGCAGGCAGCGGGCCAGATTGGGCCAATGACTATCCTTTGCCAGCCCCTACTTTAATGTATTATCTTGTGTGATTTCCTTCATTGTGCTTACCACTATCTGAAAGTATATTGTATTTGTATATTGACTTATTGTCTTCCTCTACTCTTCCCCCTAGACTGTTAAACTCCAAGAGCAGGGTCTTGTCATTGTTATTGAACACTGCCGTGGTAACCAGCCTCTAAGATGGCCCTCAACGAGCCCCATTTCCTGATATTCACGCATTCTGAGGTCCTCTTCCAAACTGACTAGCCTGTTTCATCCGCAGGATACTGTGTCACAGATGACAACTGGCCTGTGTCATCCGCAGGATACTCTGGACATGAAAGAGTGTGACTTTCAGGTCCAGGTTTAAAAAGGTACCAGGACTCCCATTTTGCCATCTTGGATCACTTGCTCTGAGAAAGCTGGCAGCCATGTGTAAGGACATCAAGCAGCCTTGTGGCGAAGTCCACACAGAGAGGGGCTGAGGCCTCCTGTCACGGGCCAGCCTCGTGGATGAGCCATCTTGACTGTGGACCTTCCAGCCACAATCAAGCCTTCGGGTGACCGCGGCTCTGGCGGACACTCTGACTGCAACCTCGTGAGAGACGCTAAGTCAGACTATCCAGCTTGCCCCTCCTGAAGTCCTACCATGCAAAAACTGTGAGATAATACATTTTCTTTAAAATCATGGTAATTTATTATGTAGCCACAGATAAAATACAGTTGCCAGCACATTATCTGAACATACTATGTGCTTAACAAATATTGGCTAATAAATAAGTTTGGTACTTAATACATATTAGAGTAGGATACATTATAAAAGTAAACATTTGAAAGATGTGAATGTAATATTATATAAATATATGTTAAAATATAAATTAAATATATAGAAGAGCACAGCTGAGACTTTCCTAATCCACTAACACCCCTTAGATGAGTTACCTGTACAAAAATTCTTCCAACCTTGAGATCCTGTTTTGGGGGTTCTCAGTTTGCATTTCTAATACTCTCTGATTGATGAGTCTATGATTCTGGGATTTCAGGTTTTTGTTTCACAAATCCATGATTCTCAAATTTTGTGATTCTGTGATTCTAACATATTATTATTTATTTAACAATATATATTTTGCTCAATGACTCTTCTCTGCAGGCATAGTGCCAGGAGCTAGGGGTTCAGTAGAGAAAAGGTGACCCCCTGTTTCTGCCTTCCTGTAGCTCATTTGGCTGATGGGGACACAGGTAAGCCCATGGGCATATGTGATACATTGCATAGTGAGCAGTCATGTGGGGAGGCACAGGAATTGGGGGAGTGGAAGTGGAGAAAGAGGCACTAACCCAGCCTCCTTGAGAGGGGTGTGAGCAGAAATTCCTTCCCAGAGGAGACAGGAAGAGAGAGGGAGGATTCCAACCAAAGAAGGTGGCGCTGGTGCACACCACACTTGGTGATCCAAGTGGAGGGAACAGCAAGTGCAAAGGCCCAGGGGTTAGGAAGAGGGAAAGAGTGGATAATATCTGGTAAGATGAGGTCTGTATGAGTTGGTGTAGAGCCGGTAGAGGGGTGCTGGAGAGCAGCAGAGTAGCAAGAGACTATGGCCAGGTGACAGAGGACCTAGTAAATCATGTTAAGGAGTTTGAACTTTATCCTGAGGGCAAAAGGGGAGCCAGTGAAGGGTTTTAAGGCGAAGAGTGGCATAGTGTGCCTAGAGCTTGGAAAGTTGCCTCAGCTGCTGCGTGCAAGTTTGGGAAGAAGAGAGACCAGAGAGAAGGCTGGAACAAGACCCCAGGTGAGAGAAGAAGAGACCTAAACAGATGGGAGATGGGCCAAAGAGAGCTGTTTTATCCATGGTGTGGTGAAAGGATGGGGAGTGTGGATTATACTGCTAACCTGTGAGTCTGGGTCTCCTGGACCTCCTGACTTCTCTGATTCTTGGATTCTGTGCTCAACACTCCATAATTCTTCATCCCAAGATGCCTGTTGATATCACTTTGCATTGACAATCCCTGACCTCACACTGCCCTACACACCACCCCCTCTTTTTGAGCCTGTTTTCCTTGTTTGCAAAGTGGGTCACCAAGACCTCCCTTGCAGAGCAGCCAGAAAGTGAGAGCTGGTGCGTGGTGTATCCTTGCACGAAGCAGGCATCTGGTCCATGGGAGGCATGTTTGCCCTAAGTGCTTGATATACAGGCATTGCCTGGAAGGAAGTGGGTCTTGAGAGAAAAAGAGAGATCAGCATGGAAGAGCAGAGGTAAGGAAAAGCCCTGTTGTTGTCCGCTCCCGGTGACCTGGGTTGCTCTGGCTTCTGGGCTTCTGGCTGGGCATCTGGTTCCCAGATTTGGTTGTTTGCTGGTATACCAGTTGGCTGTAGGACTCCCCACATCTGTCACCTACTGGCCCTCCCAGATCTTCCTTCTGGTTCTAAACTCTCCCTGGGGCTGCAGATACCTGCAGGGGGTAGCCAAGCAGGATCTGGTCTTTCCGGGGCAGGTCTGAGCCAGGCCAACCACCATGCAACTTGCTTCCAACCCAGCCTACCCTCAAGGCCATCCCGTAGTATTCCCTTCTTAGGCAACTGTTCCATTGACTCAAGCAAGAGCAGGTCTTTGGAGACAGAAACCTCAATTGTCTCCTCAAAACAAGCACGTGGTCTCTGGAACCACACCCAAGGCTAATGTGTGTTCCTGTGTTACAATGTGCTTCTTGCCGGTGTTTCAGCTTTCATTCAGTTTAATTCACAAAACATCAGTTGAACAGCACAACTGTGGGCAAACCCCACAGGGCTGGCAGGATCCTTGGAGACTCACTGCTTGCTTGGAGGAGGAAATGGGAAGCCACAGAGCATTTGGTGACGGGTTGAGCTTAGAGCCCAAAGCCAGAACTCCTGGTCCATCTCTTTGCACACAGTAGGGGTTCCACAAACACCCATGAAATTAAGTCGAATTAGGAGTTTATACATTTCCCAGCTACCATTTGCCTTGACTCTTTCTAAAAGATGGTAAGAGACTGGAGAGAAAGGTGGCCTCTGGGGAGGTGAGTTGGGTAGTTGGGGTCAGGGGTGGGAGGAAGAACTACTTTTCATTTTATGCCCTTTTGTACCATTTGAGCGTTTTATTTTTACTCCGTGCTCATAGATCAGAGTCAATCAATCAAACAAACAATCATAATTAAATAAACAATGAAGTGAGCCAGGCTCTTTTGTAACTCCGTGCCTTTGTACATGCTGTTCCCGCTGGTGGAAATGCCCTTTCCCGGTCTACCCCACCTGGAAAACTGCACAAGTTACAAGATTGAGCTCAGATGCCCAGTGTCTGGGGCCTGCTGCCACCTCCCTGTGACGGTTATCTTCCATTTGCCCACCACCTCCGCATGCCCTCATCTGCCCTGCTCTGTGCCCTGGGAGGCACCCACGCCTCCTGACTCCTCACTGGATCTGGCAGAGGGAGGAGTCAGTGGTAGATTAAAGGGCAGGATGACAAAGAATGAGGTGTTGATGTGACCCGTCACCACCCGATTTTGCCTTCATCTTCATGGGGGCTACATTTCTCCAAGACCTACGCTCTTGCCTTGGCCTTGCTTCTACAGTTCCAGCTCTCCCCGGGAGCACCAACACTGTTCCCTGTCTTGCCCCTTCAAGCTTTGGGGTGATGACAGCTCCCCACTGTTTCTAGTCCCTGGGTTCCTCGATATTCCTTAAAGTTTCCCCAAGCCTGCCCATATACTTCCTTCGTTAAATTTGCTTCAGTTAAGTCATTGGTTCCCTACTTGGAATACTTCTGCCCCTCAGGGGACAGCTGGCAATGTCTGGAGATATTTTTGGCTGTCATTGCTGGTGTGGGGGTGCTACTTTTTTTTACCCCTAGTGGGGGGTGGGGGACCAGGAATGCTGCTGTTTATCCTAGAGTGCACAGGACAGCCTCCCACAACCGAAAATTGGCCCCAAATATTAATGTTGCTGAGTTGAAAAACCCTGATTTATATCCCTGAGATGCTAACCACTCCCTCCTGGGAGCCTGGGAGTTCCCAGCTGGGGTTTCTGGACACCAGTGTCCCTCACTGCACTGTGACCCACTCAACCTTCTCTTAATGACAGAGAGATGACAAGACCCAGTCTTTGTCTTCAAGCCACCCCCCGTACAGTGGGGAGAGAACCAGGGGAGCTGGGTCCCTCACCAGACTCAAGTGCTTGAGGGCAAGATCTCTGTGTCATTTACCACATAGCCCCAGGGGTAGGAGACATTTGCTGATTCAATCAAATGATCCTTCCACAATGTCCTAAAACAGGCTACAGCCAACAAGGGTCTAGACTCAGTGACTAAACAAGACCCAGGGAACCTGGGTGTTTTGTGGGGTTTTTTTTCCCCCTGTAACAGAAATTTTAGGGAAACCACAATTAGGCAAATACATACAGAATGAATGAAGAATGAATGAATGATAGTCCTGGAGGTATGGGTGGGAGGGTAAGATGGAAAGCAAGAAGGCAAGAAGGTGGGGTGCCTGGGTGGCTCAGTGGGTTAGAGCCTCTGCCTTCGGCTCAGGTCATGATCCCAGGGTCCTGGGATCGAGCCCCACATCGGGCTCTCTGCTCTGCAGGGAGCCTGCTTCCTCCTCTCTCTCTCTCTGCCTGCCTCTCTGCCTACTTGTGATCTCTGTCTGTCAAATAAATAAATAAAATCTTTAAAAAAAAAAAAAGAAGGCAAGAAGGTGTCTCATCTCTTAAATGGGTATCATAGTAGAACCCACCTCCTAGGATTACTGTCGGAATCAAATGAAGGGAAAGCACTTAGTATGTTACTCAGTGCCTGGTGAGCACAAAAGAAACTGTATCTGTCAGCTTTCTGGAGGAAGTGATGGAGGAGACTCGTCAAGGTGGGGACTGCCACAAAGAGGGGGCTCCTTTGCATCTCTGGGCATCTGTAAAATGGGCAAAATGTAAGCAAGATTAGTGCTTTGCAGAAACTGTATCATAAGGGATGCTTAAAAGGGGCATGTGATTCAAATACTATTTTCAAAACCAAATCTATAATTTAATAAATTTAATAAATAAATAATATTAATTAATTAATTAATTAATAATTTAATAAAAGTAAATGGCCCAGTCTGTTAAATTACAGTGAGATATAACTGTCAGGCAGGGTTAAAGTGACCAATTCATCTTTTTTTTTTTTTTTTTGCCGGCGACCTTGCCTGTTTTAGCGGTGAAAGTCCTGTGTTCTGAAAATCCCCGCCGTCTCAGGCAGGCTGAGAGGGTGCGTCTCCCTAGCAGGTCAGATGATCAGTCTGCCTACGTGATTTTTAAAATAATAAGTAGCTAACGTATATTGAATGTTTATTCTGTGTTAGTTGCTTTTCTAATGACCTTATAAGTATTATCTAATTTAATCTTTATAAGAACCCTGTGAGATAAATATTATTAGCATCCTCTTTGTACAGTGGCACAGAGAGGTTTTGTAATTGCCTGAGGATACACAAGCCCCTAGTAACGGAGTCATGATTTGATTCCAGGTTATCTGGGTCCAGTGTACCCACATTTAACCATGACCTCTATGAGACCTATGAATATATTTTATATTTTTAAAGATTTTATTTATTTGTTTGACACAGAGAGAGTGAGCGTGGAAGAGAGACAGAGAACCAGCATAAACAGGGGGAGTGGCCAAGGGAGAGGGAGAAGCAGACTCCTCACTGAGCAGAGAACCCAATGTGGGGCTTGATCCCAGGACCCTGGGTTCATGACCTGAGCCAAAGGCAGATGCTTAACCAGCTGAGCCACTCAGGCGCCCCCATATGAATATATTTTAAAAGAAACTTTGAGATGATAATGGTATTAGTAATAGTGATAATGATGATGATGGTGGTAGTAGAAATATCCTTTAAAAACATGTTTTCAAATAATCATAATGATAATACATTTTTTTGAGCCCTTGGATATTCATCCCAAAGTTTAATGCAGTGGAGACAGTTTAGGATTCTAACTTAGGCTGCCAGAGCTACCTAGCGTGAAGACTCAGGAAAAAAGGGCCGCCTCTGCAGGATTGTAGCTGGAGTGGAAGACTCAGATATTTACAAGTAATTCACAAGCAGGGTTTCTGGGGGATGGGGTGCTGGCTGGCTGCTCGTTCTTCATTGGGGGCCCCTGACATGGTGGTGATAGTGTTCTCTTCGTGAGGATTACCGAGCTGTCCACATAGGCTTTGTGCATTTTTAAAATGCATATTTTAAACATTACATAAAACTTTCGAGGCACACATACACACAGATTGTTACCATTTGGAAATTTGTCTCTGGGTGAAGCAGAAATGCCTTCAGATGTGAAGGAAACCAAATACTGAAACAATTGAATTTGGGGGACTGGCTTCCCTGCAGGAAGTGACCAATGGCTCTTTGATGAAAAGATGCAAATAGAGCAATTGTCAGGTGTGCCCTGATTGGAAGTGGAGGTATTTAATAAAAAAAAAATTTCTAGGGCGCCTGGGTGGCTCAGTGGGTTAAGCCGCTGCCTTTGGCTCAGGTCATGATCTCAGGGTCCTGGGATCGAGTCCCGCATCGGGCTCTCTGCTCGGCAGGGAGCCTGCTTCCCTCTCTCTCTCTCTCTCTCTCTCTGCCTGCCTCTCCATCTACTTGTGATCTCTCTCTGTCAAATAAATAAATAAATAAATAATCTTAAAAAAAAATTTCTATACATTTTATTGATCAGGCTTTCCCGGGAAAAGGGTTTCGTGGCTAACGTTTAAAATGTGAGACCTTAAGGTTCTAAAGTTCTGCCTCTGAGAAGCAGGCTTCACACGGCAGGACGGGTTTCGGGGTGATTCACCCGCAGGGTTGGGTGGCAGGGGAATGCCCGCCCTTGGGGGTGGAGGGAGGACCCAGGAGCCACCCCAGCCATCTCTCCAGGGGCGTGTCTCCACTTACAAAGGGCCTTTTCATCTGTAGTCATCTCTTCAGCAAACATCCAAGCACCCACTCTGTGCCAGCTTACAGGGTGTAATGTTCATCCAGTCATCACAAAGACGGAACTACCAGCAGTGGCCGGGATCCTCATTGGTCTCCACCCTACCTCCCAAACCACCCAAACCCACCCCTTCTCACGGCCCTCCTGGGCCACCCTAGCTGGTCTTCACCATCCCCAGCTCTGCAGTCACCACCTCGTTGGTCTCCTTGTCCCACTCGGATCCCTAAATCCATTCTCCATGCTGTTTTTATAAAATACAAATCAGAAGGCCTCACCCCTGCTCTACCCCTAACTCGAGAGTTATACCCATGACGCAAAGTGGTAGCCCACTTACCACAGGCCTCCAATCACCATGGCTTGCTCTCCTTTCTCCCTCTCTCCAGTCGTGTGGGTCCTGCCTCAGGGCCTTTGCTCTGGCCCTTCCCTCTGCCTGGACTCCTCTTCTCCCATATCTACAATCAGCTGCTGTTTCTCTGATTCAGATGTTGCCACAGATGTCACTGTCCCCGCTCTCCCCACCAAGAAACTGGTAATACGGGCCTTTTTGGCTGGATGACGAGTACTGCCTGAATTTTGTACCATGTGTCTATTCAAATAAATTGTTAGTTCAAATAAAAACGTCTCCTTGGAGAGGCCTTTCTGGAAAGCAACCGTCCCTGCTTACTTCCTCTTATGGGGCTATAATTTTTCCTTATGAAGTATATAATACAGTCTGTAATTGCTGTGGGTTGTTTTGTTTTGTTTTTAATCTCTTTTTTAGTTTATTGTCTATCTCCCTGTCATGAGGACATGGACTTTGCCTTGTCTTACCTACCACCTACTACAGTCCTGGCACATAGTAGGTGCTCAATAAATATTTATTGACCCAGTGATGAAAAGAAGTTGGTGGGGGGCAGGAAGGATGCCTGAGCTGATAATGGAGAGTTATCCTACAAAGCAGGGGGTGGGAGGGTTGGGCATAGCTCCAAGCAGGAGGGAAGAGTTGGCAGTTTGAGGGCTCTGAGAAGATCAGGCTGATGGGACCAGGGACAAGAAAGCCAGGGTGTGAGGCAGGCAAGATTACACCCATGTTACATATGAGAAATCTGAGGCTCAGAAAGGGCAAGAGACAGACCCAAGTCGCCCAGTAGGCAAGGATTTGAGTTTAGAATCCAGGTCCCAACTCAAGGTTATGTAGAACCTCATGGTTACCGAGCACCTATATGCACTAACGTATGAGATGAGTACTATTATTACATCCTTATTTGATGAAGAAACTGAAGCACAGAGAGGTTGAGTGACTTGCCCTAGGTCACACAGCTTGGAAGTAGCCAAGCCTCAGGTCTTTACCTGGCTCCCAAGGCTCCCCTGTTTCCACCTCCCAATTCCCCCACAGCCCTGGCCTCACCCAGAGTTCCAGCTGGGACACGGAGGGGCTGTGAGTTTGAACACTGACCCTCTCTGGAGTTTGGGGCAAAGCCAGAAGCTTCTCTGAAAACTTCCAGGACTTGAATTTCCCTAACTCCAGACAAAAAGAGAGCAAAACTAGCCCTACTTGCAAGGCTGCTGTGAGAAAAAAAAGCGATAAAAAATAATTATGGGACTCATAAGTGATAAAAATAATTGTAGGGCTCCTGGCAAACAGTCTGGGCTGTAGAGATACTGACTAACGACAGCAGGAATTTATGGCCCTGTGAGCCCAGTCTTTTAGAGGCTGGGGTGATAGGAGCTGGGGTCATGAGTGGGGTCACAGGCAGAAAACTCCCAGCAGCCCCTTCCTATCCTACCAGCCTGGACAGGGATTTAGGGGTTCCCAGATGGCCATGCTCTCCCAGCCCAGTGGGCCACCATTCATCATCCCTTTAGTTGGATCTTGTGTCTCTTGCCACTTCTTAGAACCTGTAAACTATTTGTGATTTGGTTCATTCGTTAATTCTCAGGGCCCCACAGGAAGGCAGGACACAGATCTGGGTGGTGGAAGTGTAGAGCAAGATCCAGGCACAACGATACCCCCTCCCCTTAGAGCCAGAGGACCCTTGCTGAGGACCTACCCTGTGCCAGGAGCCTTGCTCTTCTGGTGGACCCCGGACCCTGGGGTAGGAGGACATGATAGCTGGAACCTGAGTCCCCAACTCCAAGGACTGTGGTCTCCCCACCACAAAAAAAAAAAAAAGAGTGGGAGTGGTTTGTCCCTAGAAGTGTTCACAGCTAATTCTGAAAGACAGCAAACACCCTCCTTAAAACCCCTCCTATTGCTGTTTTTCTAAAAACAAAACCGACATATCCCCAAAGCTCAAATAACACAGAGAGATTCAAAGTCCAAAACACTGAAATTTTACCACCCAGAGACAGACCACCCTCCCCAGAGGTAGCGCTGAAGTGCTGAAGCCAAAATGTCACGAGCTAGCGGTCAGCTTCGCTCTGCTTCAGTTTCTCCAACCAGCAAAATTGTCCCATGGCAGCACCTAGCACCCAGGGGTGCGAGGAGAACTGAGCTAACTACTTAGAGAGCACTCAGCACAGCACCGCCACTGTTCCACTCATGCGCACTACACCTGCTTGTAGAAGACCCAACAAGATATTCTAGGCAGCTTTCCGTGTCTGCAAGCTCGTTTAGGGAAGTAAGGTTTTGATTTAAGGGCGGAGCAGCTCCCACAGGCAGGACCCCTCCCCACGGTGGGTCCACACTTGCGCCCTCTAGAGGCTGTTTATCTTCGGCCTGTATCTGCACTGAGCGCTCTCCGCAGATCCCTAAGGCAATCCCGTGCAGAAGTGTTGAAACTAGGGCTCGCAGACAGCAAGTCACTTACCCGGGGTGACAAAAGCTGCGACTTGAGCCTCGTAACATCTGGAGTCCAGAGGCAGAGCTCAAGACTGAGAAACAAGCCCAGAGAAATTCAAGAGGGTTTGGAGTCAGGTGGACGTGACTCTGAATTCCTGTTCTGCTGCTACTGGCTGTGTCACCTTGGGCCAGTGCCTCAACCTCTCTAAGCATCAGTTTTCTCATCTGTAAAATGGGACTGCTGATACCCATCACACAGCGTTGCCACAGACCGGATGGCTCCAGTCTGGCTAATAGCTGCTGTTTTTGGAACAGTAATGCGTGTGGGGCTCCATGTTAAGTGCTTTCCAGACAGTATTTCATTTAACTAATAAGCATATATTTCATAAGGGCAGGGACTTTGGTTGATTTGTTCAGTGTATAACTTCAAGGTCTAAAACAGTGCCAGATGTATAGTAGATGTTCAACAAAAATTGTTGAATGAATAAATGAGTCCAATTTCCTCAATATCAGTGACAAAAGGGTTCTGTTACTAGGTATGTGACTTTGAGCAAGTTTCTGTCTCTGAACTTCTATTTTCTCCTGGGCCTAATGGGTACAATGACGCTGGCAACTTTTATCGAGCACCAACTGTGTGCTGGACCCTATTCTAAATGGTTTATATCTCCCAACAGTAAGTCCCCTTTAAACCTTACAAACCCTTTGAGGTACTATTATTAACCCATATTAAGGTTGTCACAGGGAGGCACAGGGAGATTGTCACCAGGTCTCAGGAGCAGTAAGAGGTAGAACTGGAATTCAAATCCACTAGGCCTCCGATTCACCTGTAGGGTATACCTGCTTAGCACTACTCTCTAGGGCCTAAGACTAACCTTCCCTTCCCCATCAACAGTAGAAGTAGTAAATATATTGAGGTATACTTGTAGAGTGGGATACTAATTAGTCATGAAGAAAGAGTGAATTGCCAATAACTCTAACAACAGGAGTGAATCTCACAATTATGTTGAAAGGGGTCAGTTGTGAAAGACACCGGAGTTGCCAGAAAAAATACGAGATGTTCAGGTGAATTTGAACTTCAGATAAACAGTGAATTTTTTTTTTAACACAAATATTTCCCAGGTGAAATTCAAATTCATATGGCATCCTGGCTTTTTATGTGCTAAAGCTGGAAACCTAAATATCATATATGTATGACCCCATTTATATGAAGTTCAAAAAGAAGCAAAAGGAATAAATGATGGTAGAAGTTAGGAAAGAAGTTGCGGGCAGTGGGGGTGGGGGGAAAGGTGGCAAGAAAAGTCATATATCTTGATCTGGATGCGGGGTTACCTGTGTATACACACTTGTAACAATTCACCAAGCTGTACCCTTAATATCTGCTCATTTTAAAAGATTTGTGAATTGTGACTCCTTAAATGTTTAAAAATTCTAAGGAACAATACACTCTATAAAATCCTAAGTAAACAGTATTTGAAGGGGTGCTCTAAGGATAAAACGAGATAAAGGTTGTGGGTCCCTTAGCACATTTGAGGAGCTCATAGTAAGAACTCAATAAATGTAACCACAGCATTCATATTATTTTCATCGTCACTCCTTTTTGTGATTTTCTCTATCGCAGGTTGATGGAGCGCCCTCCAGTGTTTACATTTTGTCATAACACCTCAGTTACCACCCTTTAGCCAAGCTTGGAGTCTCGCTGCTTGAAAGTGCAGTGCTTTTCCTTTTCTTTCGCTCCAGGACACAGAAGAAAGTGCCCAAATCCACATCGAACTAATGGGTCCCAAGTCCAACTCTAGCCCTGCCGACAGTAGCCCCCTGAAGTTCGTGAGAAGGCAAGCAGAAGGTGAAGAACAGGTCTCTGTGTTTCGCTGTCCCAGCACAATCGCGAACATCTTGTTCCCAGGAACTCACATGATCTATTTGAATGTAGCATCGGACAGACTACAAAATGCTTTCACATCAACAAGAATCCCAGCTAGCTTTCAGTGAGTGCTTCGTGCTGTGTCACACACCAGGCGAAGAGCTATGTGTCCGTTCCCCCCCCCCCCCCGCCCACTTTTAATCCTTACCTGGGAGGTATATCTTGTTTGTAGCCTGTTTTCTGCCACCCACCCCTCCCCAAGAGTATGCTTTGGGCATCCTTCCATGTCAATAAATATAGCTGGGGCGGTAAGTACTTGATTCAAAGGCTGAGAAACTTAAACAGCCGCCACTGCCCAGGTGAAGATCAGTAATAGTTAACATTTATTGAGTGATTTATTACACACCAGGCCCTATGCTAATTGGTTAACTCGAACTATCTCTCATTTGATCCTGGAGGCAATCTCGAGGTAGCTTCTATTATTATTCAGATGAGGAATCTGAAGCTCCAAGAAGTAAAGGAGGCATCAGAGGTCAGACAGGTGGACAGCGGGTGTAAATGGCAGAGCTGGGATTCAAACCCAGGTGGGTCTGATACTGGTCCTGGGCTCTCCACTGGCACATTTGAAGGACAATATGGGGGAGACTGCAAGGGAAGTTCCCCAAGTGGAGCAAGGAGCCACTGACAAAAATCCCAAAGGCAGGTAGAAGGGCATTGTGGACCCAAGGCCATGGGAGCGGCAATTTCTGAAAAGCCATAGTTTACCATGGAGGGAATGGAAGTCTTCCTGGAAGTGGTGTCATTTGGGCTGACTATATATCTCCAGCCCAGAAAGGGGGGCTTTTAATAATTCACCAGCTTCTGAGTGGTTTTACATCAGACTTACGTGGCTTCAAAGACTAATTGCGCCACTCTCCAGTTTAAAAACAAACAAAAACCAGCATTATTGAGACATACTTGATGTACAATGAACAATTCCTACTTAAACTGCGTAATTTTATTTGCTTTGACATATGTGCATACCCATGAACCCATCACCACAATCAAGAGGATGAACGTCTCCATCACCCCAGAAGTTTCCTGGTAGCCTGGTGTAAGCCATCTCCTCCTTATCACACCCACTCCCATCCCCAAGCCACCACGGTCACCGTGGAATACTTTTCTCTTCACTATAGATTATGTTAACAGTTCTGGAACTTTATAGAAATGGAATCGTACAAGACGGACCCTTTTTGTTTGGCTTCACCACTGGGCATAATTACTCTGAGATTTACCCATGTTGTTGCACGTATCAATAGTTTGTTCCTTTTTATTGCTCTTTTTACTTATTATATGTATATTGGTTCATTTATCACACTCCCCTGGGGATGGATATTGTTTTCCCCAGTTGGGGATCATCATAAATACAGCTGCTAAGAACATTCTTGCGCACGTCTCCAAGTGGACAGACACTCTCGTTACCCGAGGGCAAGTGCCGAGGAGTGGCTCTGCTGAGTCATGTAAGTGTATGTTTAACTCTTTCAAAAGCCACTGCAAACCATTCTCCAAACTAGTTGTGCTATCTTGCGTCCCCACCAGCAGTGTACAAAGAGTCCCAGTTGCCAGGGCAAGTCTTTTTCATGTTGGCCATTCCAGAAGGACGCACCAGCGTTTCTTCTCCTGTGGCCCCCACTGGTGGTCCTTTGGCCCGTCTGGATCCCAGTTTTCTCCTGTATAGAGCAGAAGTGACCATAACAGCTTTGAAGGGTAGTGAAGACATAGGGAGCTAGCACCCAGGCAACATACAGTATCGGGACAGGCAGATCGCCGGTGTTTCTAAGAGATGAGGGTTAATTCTAACCCATGGTCCGGGGCCTTACCCCAGGACACACCTTCAAAGCAGAGGGTAACAGCTGCCTCCTTCAGTGTAGAGTCAGGGCTCCTAGCCCAGAGGAATAGGAGAGGTAGTGACTGTCACAGGTACAGGGTAGTGGGGGTGGTAGTGAGGGGACTGGGGGGTGGGGTGGGGGGTGAATAGCCCATTCTTATAAAGCCTTGAGGGGAGTGGTTGGGTTTTTTTTTTTCCCTCTATTTGCCACATCAGAAAACTGAGGTGTGGAAAACAGCCTTGGCCACTGTCATTCAGCAGTTAAGGGACTGAGCTGGGATTCGAACCTAGGTCTGTCTGTCCGATTTGGGATCTGGGAGAATTGCTAATGGAGTAGCTGGCTCAGGACTAGCAACATGGCCCCATCACAGAATGCCTCCCAAGGCTCAGGGTGGTCTTCAGTCGGGTTCCCTGGAAACAGAGCCTGAGGCAGGGATGAGGTACATGCAATTTATTGAGGTGGGCACCCATAAGGGAGGGAGGAACGCAGGATGGGATGGAACCAAGCAGAGATTTGTTCTCAGGTAAAGTCTGGCAAGGGGGCTGGCCTTTTGTACCTCTTATGGGTCATTGGCTGTGAACTACCTGTGGGTGAGGAGGGTAACCTCTTGGGTGAGGTGACATCTGAGGTCACGGTGCTCAGGAGAAGGAGATGGAATGAGACGTCAGATGCCAACCACTGGAGCATCTGGGGGGCACTGGGGGCAGCGCTGGCCCCATAAAGGAAGGACTCAAGAGGTCCCCAGAGGCACCCACACTTCTTGCCTGCCTCATGAAGCCAGCTATAGGGCATTCGGGAACATCCACCTCCAGGCTTGTTTCAGAGAATCGTCCGTCCTGCTGCAACCAGCATGTGGAACAGACCGGACTCATGACGTAATCTAAACACACCTTTATTTTTGTCTCCCAGTGTCCCTTTCAAAATTTATTCAGTGGAGAGACATTTTCTCTGCCAACTAGGTGAAAACTCATCCCAGTTACTTTTCTGCTCATTCTCCGGAAACAGACAATTCTATAATCACTTTAGGTCAAACACACACTGTTGATTTAGAAATTAGAATGTCCAGTAAAGCTACTGATCACAACTCCCAGCTTGATTTGGGTTTAAAGCTTCTCCCCCGGGCCAGCTTGGTCCTGCTTTAGGCTAGCGGCCTGCGGCGGTGGTGGGAGGTGGCGTGGGAGGCTCCTCCCTTTCTCCTCCCCTCCACACAGGTGGTGCTTAGCGGGCTGGGTAGAGATGGAGAGGGGAGAAGAAGGGTTTCCCTTGACCTGCCACCATATTGGATGGCTTTGAGCTCTCTAGGACACATTTTAACCTGCCCCTTTCTGTCATGGGACACGGTTGTGGGCTCGTGGAGATGGCCAAAGCCACAGGCCCTTCTACATTGACCTTGACAGATCCACCTGTCTTCCTAGGGGTCTCTAGCCACTCCTTCCTCAGCACTAGGAATTTGGCAGCCAACTCCAGCTTTCTGTTGCTGCCACCCCTTTGCCCTTCCACAGGGTCCTGTGGGATATGACTGCACTGTCCCCAGTGACCAAGAAGTAAGCTTGGACCCCTTGGAGGTACTCTCTGCTCATGCTGGTCCGTGGGAAACACTGCAGCAGCCTTTGCCTTGGAGCATGTGGGCGTGTGGGCTGACCTCAGCACACCCCCATGATCTAGCTCCTTCACCAGCACAGCAGGACAACCCATTTCTCCCAACCTCCAGACATCCCTGCCCACATTAAGCTCTTCAAATTCTGCCCTCCTGCCAAGAGCCCCCATCATTCCATTCCACTCTTCCAAGAAGATGGCCACCAAAGGATCATTGTCCTCTCTCCTTACCATAGGAGAACTGTGGGTAAATGTAGGGATAATAATATATATCAGGGTTTTAAGTGGTCATGGCCAAGTTTTAGCACTCGTGGGCTTTGGACTATGTTCTTGAAAAGTTATCACTGGCTGACACAGCTGAGCTTTAGAGCAACACTGTACAAGTCCCGTCTGCCTCCCCGAGCCTCCATTTTCTCATATCTTCATGAGGGTGACAATACCTACATGGTAGGGTCATTGTGAGGACTGAGTGACGTATATAGGTTGTTGCCAGATCTGACTCTCTAGGATCCCACAATCAAAGACCTGAAATCCCATCTCTGTGTGACTGCTGGTGACAAGTGATTTTCCTCTCCTGGTCTGGGTTTTCCCACCTGTCCAATGGTACTGGTAAGAGCCCCCACCTGATAGCACCTCCACAAGGTTGGTGGCATGAATATATATGAGGCATATAGCACAGCGCCTCACAGTGGTAAGGACGCAGTACTGCTGGATGTTACTCATTCAGTGGAGGGTGGTCTGGGTGGGCTTTTATGCTGGCATTGCTGGGGCTGGGGATGTGGAATCTCCACCCCTCTTGGTCCCCTACTACTCCAGGCCCTGTTTTGGAAATGCTTCAGCCCAACTGGGCTCTAGAGCCCCTGGGAACAGAGAAGACAGCCTGTACCTCCAAACAGTCATGCTGACTCAGATTTAAAAATCAATGTGTGACCAGAACAACACAGCTGTGCTCTCACCTCTTGTGGGAAGTTCGCACAGCCAGCCCCACTCACATCTTTATCTCTAGCTCAGAGAAGTGGCAGCCCAATTCTGGGCCCTGACTCCAAGGCTTGTGAGCGAAAAGTCTGGCACAGAGAGTAATAGAAGCCTCTGGCTCCTTGAGGCACGCTAGGCCCATGGGTCACAAGCTTCGCATGATCCCCCAGTTGGGGTCAAGCATGTCTGGTGCTTGCCAAGCCCTTGACTTCTCCCAGCCCTCGTCTGGACACTTCTCAAGCCAAGTCAGGCTCTGGACGGCTGGTTGGGCAACCCGTGACCTCAGACTGGGTCAGATTCATCAGATGAGCGTTTGTTTAAGAGTATGGAACATTTTGTTCTTTAGAATCCCAAGAGCCAAAGAGTACAAACCTTCCCCATCCACAATTACCATCCCCCACCCCCAACCGCCATTTACTTTGGGCAAGTTCCTTTGCCTCCCTGAGTCTGGTTTTCCCAACCATCAAATGCAAACTAGCCAGAACCTTCACCCACCAGGGCTGTTCTCGAGATTCAGGTAGTGAGTCTCAAGAGACGGCACCCACATCCACAGGCGCTTGGTAGGGGGACGTTATGCCTGCAAACATTCACTGGACACCAAATGAAAACCAGTGAGTTATATATGCTGTGCATGTGAGTAGGGACTGTGGAGGCAGACTGCCTGGGTTCAAAACCAGGCTGCTTTACCGCCTTCTGTGTGGCTAAAGGTGACCTCTCTGACTCTCAGTTTTCTTCTCTGTAAAATGGGAGTAATAATAATAGAATTGTGAGGATGCTTAGATTAGATGTACTGGGAACGGTGCCCGGCACATAATAGTCACTTAATGAGTACTACCTGTTTTTGATTAATCCCACAAGTTAGTAATGTTAGCAATGGTGCTAAAATCCCACAGGCAAGGCTATTCGATAGGATTAACGGGAAAAAGGAAACATATTTATTGAGTACCTACTATGTACCAGAAGCCGGATATTCAAACATGTGTACATACACACACACATGCCCTGTGAAGTAGGTAGTTCTGTTTTCATCTTTTAAAAACTTTGTATTATGGGAGTGCCTGGGTGGCTCAGTCATTAAGTGTCTCCCTTCAGCTCAGGTCATGATCCGAGGGTCCTGGGATTGAGCCCCACAACGGGCTCCCTGCTCCGCTGGGAGTCTGCTTCTCCCTCTCTCACTCCCCCTGCTTCTATTCCCTCTCTTGCTGTCTCTCTCTCTCTTTCTGTCAAATTTTTAAAAATATATTTTAAAGGGGCGCCTGGGTGGCTCAGTGGATTAAGCCTCTGCCTTTGGCTCAGGTCATGATCTCAGGGTCCTGGGATCGAGCCCCGCATTGGGCTCTCTGCTCGGCGGGGAGCCTGCTTCCCCCTCTCCCACTCTGCCTACTTGTGATCTCTCTCTCTCTCTCTCTCTGTGTCAAATAAATAAATAAAATCTATAAAATATATATATATTTTTTAAAAACTTTATATTATAAAATAAATGACAGATATGGAAAATCATACAAATTAAATTTGTAGCATAGTGATTATTCGGGGGGGCAAACATCCCAGTAACCACCACCCAGGTCAAGAAACAAAACTTTGCCAGTGACCCCTGGAGCCCCTCCATGTACCTCATCTCAATCATAGCCTCTCCCCACAAAAGTAATTCCTAGCCTGACTTCTATAGTAATTATTTCCTTGCTAATCATTTGAGTGTGTATCCCTAGACATTATAGTTCCATTTTGCCCATTAAAAAAAAAAAAATCAACTTAATCTGTGTTTTAACCCACAGATTCCCCCCATATCTCTTTCTTTTCCTTGTAGTCTATCTGTTATGCTGTTTGACCCATAGCCTTTCTCAAAGTCTGGATTTTTGTCTACTACATCTTCACAGTCCAATTTAACATGGCCCTTGCCTTCCGCATTTCCTGTGTATTAGCAGCTGAGTCAGCCAGTTTCCATCCCTCTGGCATGATTATAGGTGGTTCTGTATTTTTTTGTCAAGAAGCACATACACAGCTAGAGTTTTCTGTTCTTTGATATTCGCTGCTATTGTGTACAACGGCTACATACACTAATTCATGGCAGGGTGCAAAACCGCAATATTGTATCATTTTGTTTTCCTGTATCATTTGTAATAAATTTTGTAAGATGTTTTTCTTCATCTATTACTTGGTCACCCAAGTAGTACAGTTCATATAAGAAAAGTGGAACAAATACTTGATTTTTCTGTTTTATTTACATAACTTTAAAGAATGTAATTTGTTCCTATACCATCTTCAGAAGGTGATCAGTTAGTGTTTTTTGCCGAAGATCACCATGAGCTTATTAAATTTTTGATGCATTTAACTCGACTGCAATTACAATCTTTGCTGCAGCTGAAGTTGTACCAACATCAGGCTGGTATCCAAGTCCACTTGATAGCTCGGTGGCTTCCTTGTTAACTGGTATGACAAGATATCCCAGGCTCATCTTTTATATTTCCTGCCACACATCTAGAATCAGCAATTTCTCCAAAAGGTCCCTCTATTTTCTTAAGTAGAAAAAGGCATCACAAGGTTATAAGATGAGTGTTATGTATGCTCACTGCTACTAGATTAGCCATTATTTCTAGGTCTTTCTAGTAATAGAATTAGGTCTTTTATATAAATATAGACATAGATTTTATATATTTATTAATATAGATTATAGAGTATATATATGTAAACCTCCCACATATATATCAGGGGATGCAAAATTTGAAAGGTTTGGGGCGCCTGGGTGGCTCAGTGGGTTAAAGCCTCTGCCTTTGGCTCAGGTCATGATCCCAGGGTCCTGGGATTGAGCCCTACATCGGGCTCTTTGCTCAGCAAGGAGCCTGCTTCCCCCTCTCTCTCTGCCTGCCTCTCTGCCTATTTGTGATCTCTGTCAAATAAATAAATAAAATCTTTAAAACTTTTTTGAAAGGTTCTACAATAACTGATTTGCCACTTTTTACATGCAACTATCTCAGAATAACAATGGGAAAATTGCTGCTACCAGCTAGAATACCAGAAATGGATACAAAACTGCTCACATCCACTGTGCCCCTTCCCCACCACTTTGGAGGACTGTGCTATAACCACACTGTTAGAGCATATAGGCACTTTAAACTTCGTTTTTCTTTTAACAATCATCTAGTGTTACTTTTCCAAGTAAATAAATACCGAGTGCTTATGACCAGTCCTGGAGGCAATGTCTCTCCAAACGTGTCGTTGGGCTTCCACTCTCTCTTGGTAGACAACTCAGGAAGAGCTCATGGGAAAAATACTGAGTGTTTACAAGGTAATAATGGGTCTTCATAGAAGGTCAGTTTTGCTGGATATAAATTCTTGGTTTGTACTTTCTTTGAGTATCTTACCTATATTATACCATTTCCTTCTGCCTTAAAGTATTGCTGTTGAAGTGCGCCTGGGTGGCTCAATGGGTTAAAGCCTCTGCCTTCAGCTCAGGTCATGATCCCAGGGTCCTGGGATAGAGCCCCGCATCGGGCTCTCTGCTCAGCAGGAAGCCTGCTTCCTCCTCTCTCTCTCTGCCTGCCTCTCTGCCTACTTGTTTTTTGTTTTTTTTTTAAGATTTTATTTATGATAGAGATCACAAGTAGGCAGAGAGGCAGGCAGAGAGAGAGAGGAGGAAGCAGGCTTCCTGCTGAGCAGAGAGCCCGATGCGGGGCTCTATCCCAGGACCCTGGGATCATGACCTGAGCTGAAGGCAGAGGCCCCAACCCACTGAGCCACCCAGGCACCCCTCTCTCTGCCTACTTGTGATCTCTGTCAAATAAATAAATAAAATCTTTAAAAAAAAAGTATCGCTGTTGAAGATTCTGATGAGAATATAATTTTATTTCTTTTTTGCCTGCATGTCCGGGGGGCCTAAAGAATTTTTTCTTTCTCTTTAAAAACCAGTAATTTTATAAACGTGTGCCTTGGTATTGATTGTTCTGGGTCGATGATGTATTCCTTGCTTTGTTTTTGGTTTTTGCTGTTTCTTTGTCATATTTTTCCCTTCAGTGACTCCTCTTATTCCTAAGTTAGATTTTCATTTCCAAACTTCAGTATTTGTCCTTTTCCCTCAAATTCTTTTATGTCCTCATTTTACTTTAATTTTTAAAAATTGTCCCCCTTTCACTTTCTATTTAGCTCAACTATCTGTTGATTTTATTTTTCATTTGCTCTTATATTTCGTTTAGTTCACTTTTCACTTTAAAAATAATTTTTCCTTTATCTCTGGTTCTTTCATGAGTTGCCACCTAGTTTCTGAATTTCTGTAGTTTTGATTTATGTTGTTCTCTTTTTTTTTTACATCATTTTGTTCATGTTTTTATCTTGCTTTACTCTCTCTCTCTTTTTTTTTTTTTTTAAATAAATGTCTTTCTGGTTGGCTTTCATTGTTTGTAGAGCTGTTATTCTGCTCCTCCTTCTTTTCTCTCCTGCTCTCTCTCTCTCTCCTCTTCTTCCTCTTCCTCCTCCTCCGACTTCTTTAAGCCATCTTGCTTTCCCAGGATTTGATTTCAGTACTTTTCCGTTGCTCATTTTTTTTAAAAAAGATTTTATTTATTTGTTTGACAGAGAGAGACACAGTGAGAAAGGGAACACAAGCAGAGGGAGTAGGAGAGGGAAGCAGTAGGCTTCCAGCCAAGTAGGGAGCCCCATGCAGGGCTCGATCCCAGGACCCTGGGATGAGGACCTGAACTAAAGGCAGATGCCTAACGACTGAGCCACCCAGGCACCCCTCCATTGCTCTTTTTTTTTTTAAGATTATTTATTTATTTATTTGACAGACATCAAAAGTAGGCAGAGAGGCAGGCAGAGAGAGAGGAGGAAGCAGGCTCCCCGCCAAGCAGAGAGCCCGATGCGGGCCCAATCCCAGGACCCTGGGATCACGACCCGAGCCAAAGGCAGAGGCTTTAACCCACTGAGCCACCCAGGCGCCCCTCCATTGCTCACTTTTACATGAAATTAGTTTTTCTGAACATTGAAGAGGAGGCTTGGTTAAGAAAACTTTTGTATTTTCACAGAGCTCCCCCTTCTGTTGTTTCTGCATATTGTTAACAAAAATCTGGCTTTACCTCTGAGATTTCTGGCTCTGTTCTTCTCCCCCACTTTCATCTAGCTCAGTTATTTCCTTGACTTCTGCTTCCCTATCCTGCTCCATTGCAATCTCCTTCCCAGGAGTTTCTCAGCATGGGGCCTGTCCTAGAAGGAAGGTTTGGTGGTCTTTTCTGGAATTCACGGGCATTGAACTCTGTCAGCCCTTAGGGCTCATGGCAGACCCTTTGCCCTTCCCCAGTTGGAGTTCGCAAAACCTTTCCCAGTTTTGGCTGCTGTTCTCAAGTGGCCAGGTCGTGCTTTCCCACGAATAGATGTTGCAGTTTGGGGACTCCAGTTCTTAGGTCTGTTAGATACCTTGCTGCTTCCCTGTTGTACCTCCTCCCAGAGGTGCTAGTGGCACTCAGGCCTCCTAGCTGTTGCTGATTTGTCCTCAGTCCTTTGTTCCTGGAGTTCCTGAATATACCTTGTCACCTAGTTCTGTTGCAAATGTGGGTATGGAATGTTGTTTCTGTTTTTATGTGGGAACTTGGGAGGATTTAAATCTGGGTTGGGTATCATTGCCATCATCTTACCAGAACATTTTACAGATGAGGAAACTGAGCCCCACGGTCAGTTTCTCAAAATCACACAGTGAATGACAGGGGGTGAATGTATGTGAGCGCACCTGCCACCCAGCATGGTACACAGAAGATGTTTAAAACAGACTACTTTCCCCCTGTTTCCCTTACTCTTACTTCTTCCTTCCTGCTTCCACCAGCCAGTGTCCCTCCAGGATTCTGTTATTGACAATTAAATGTGATTATTAAGCGAAGAGTTCATGGCACTGCCCCCCCCCAAAAATGAAAGAAAGAAAAGAAAAGGTGTTGAATCAGTGGTAGCTGTTAGTAGAGCATCTGTAGTTGAAGAAACCAAGGTAAGTAATTGTTCCGAGGTTCCGCAGATGACTTGTGTCTGTCTGACCAGAAGCCAGCTTTCTTTTTCTATACCAATGGTTCTCAGCTGGGGCAATTTTGTTCCCTAGCTCATATTTGGCAATGTCTGAAGGCATTTTTGCTTCTCACCACTGTAAGTGTGGGGTGCTACCCTCAAAAAAGTCTTGCACAGCCCCAAAGGTCAATAATGTTGTGGATAAGAAACTATGTCCTATATCATGGTGCTACCCTAAACAACCCTTACCTTAGAATCAATACTAAAACCGGTTCTAGCAGATCATCTGAAGTGAGAATTGCATGCTTTGAAAAAGAGATAGAGGGACACCTGGGGGGCTCAGTCAGTTGGGCGCCTGCCTTCAGCTCAGGTCATGATCTCAGGGTCCTGGGACTGAGCCCCACATTGGGCTCCATGCTCAGCAGGGAGTCTGCATCTCCCTCTTCCTCTGCCCCTCCCACCACTCATGCTCTGTCTCTTTCCCTCTCTGTCTCAAATTAATAAATGCAAATCTTAAAAAAAAAGAGAGAGAGAGAGAGAACAGTGGTAGGTCAGGCATTTCTGGCATCCTGTAGCACATATCCAATGGCCAGACTTCTTTCTTAGGAGACTGGGTGAACCTAGGAGGGCAGGGTGTGTGGAGCCCTCCAAACCAAGATGCAGGACAAGCTGCCCTCCCTCCAGTCACTTTTCTGCTCTCCATCAGGGCAGTCATCAGGAGTTAGCAGACATGTCATGACCCAATGTACAAGACTCTGCATGTGCCATTCTACTGACTCCTTCTAAGGACTCCCTAGACAGTGGGACACATACCCCATTTTACCCACAAGGGAATAGAGCTTTCCAGGAGTAATTCCAAATGAGTTACTTCTGAGTGCAGAAAAGTAAAAGACAAGTTCAAATCCCAGCTCAGTTTTGGAGTCATCATGTGACCAAGGGCAATCTCTTCTCCTTCTCTGAGCCTGCTTCCCAACCTGTGAGAACAAAGAGGAAAAGTAGCCTCTACGGCCAAGTAAAATTTGGGGCTGTGCTGTCATACAGACGTATGACACCTTAGGCAAGTGACTTTCCCTTTCTGGGTTTCAGTTTCCCCATCCAGTTCACAGGGTTGTAGTAATTGAAATCATACAAACAATTTAGCACAGTACCTAGTATCTGGTGTATATAGTCTCTCAAAAAGCAATTATCTGCGACTCTTCTAATCCTAAAATAACCTGGTGTCCTGATATGTAACCAAAAATAATGGCCCTCAATTGAGGATGGGGCAGAGACTTCTGGGACATCTCTGAATTGCCTTCCAACAAACCCTCCCCTGCCCTTGAGATAGGTTCTAGTCCTAGGTTCTTCTCCTCCTGCTGGCAGTATCTGGAATTGCAACCTGGACGTTCCACCAATGGGTCCTGGTCTGGGTGGAGTAGAGGAGTTTCTTCCAATAACTAGGACACCATGTTTTGGAGAGGATCATCCCTCGCCCTTTGCCATGAGAGCTGCCATTTGTAAAAAACACTTTCTGTTTTCTGTTTGCCTGGCAAAGAGCAAGGTTTTCCCCCCATGACTTATTTAATCAACCTTTTTGCCCGTAAGGAACTAGAGGCTTTAGAAATTTGAGTGACTTGGCTATGGTCACACAGTTGGACATAGGATTGCTGGATTGTGGTAGGCTGAATAATGGCACGCAAAGATATCCTTGTCCTAATCTCTGGAGCCTGTTATTATCTTATCCTGTATGATAAAAGGAACTTTGAAGATGTGATTCACTTAAGGATCTTGAGACGGGAGATAATTCTAGATTATCTGGGCGGGTCCAGTGTAATCACAGAGTCCTTATAAGAGGGAGGCAGGACACATTGTATCTATATCAATGATAATGTATTGCACACTTAAAAAATTGTTAACAGGGTAGATCTCATGCTAAGTGCTCTCACCACAAGAAAATTTTTAAAAAATTTAAAAGAGGAACTTGAGGTTCAGAGTCAGTAGTAAATGTTCCAACAGAAGTAAGAGGCTGGAGTGACTTGAGAAATGAGCTATGAGCTGTGGAATGCAAGTGGCCTCTAGAAGCTAAAAAGGTAAAGAAATGGATTCCCCCCCTTAAAGTCCCCAAAGAGCCTGCATCCCTGTTAACACCTTATTTTAGACTTCTGACTTGCAGAACTGTAAAAGAATAAATTTGTGTTGTTTCAAGTCACCACGTTTGTAGCAATTTGTTACAGCACAGATAGGGAACTAATACATAAATCTTGGAGGGTAAAACCCCAAATAAACAAAACACAGCATGTCCAGTTAAACTTGAATTTCTGATAGATAATATATTTTTTAGTATAAGTATATCCCAAAGGTTGCATGAAACATACTTACACTTAAAAAGAAATTGTTTATCTGAAATTCAAATTTAACTGAGTACTCTGTATTTTATCCTTGAAGTGGTGAAGCAGGAGTCAAAATTTATGACTCCTGGGCTCCGCTACTTTCCTCAACAGTATGGGATCTGGCAAAAATTGCCATCTTCTTGCGGCCCTCATGGGTCAGTTCCCACCTCCCAGAGCTCCTCTTGCCTCTGGGGTCAGGAAAGGAAAGGATTGTTTAAGGTCATCTCTTGGATACACCTTCGGGCTCTCAGTTCTCCCAGGCCACAGAATTTCTCTCTAGAAATGGTTTAGAGTCTTTACTCTGCTTGAAAGAGCGACCCAGGAGTTTGGTCTCAAAGCCATAGTTGCATGAAATGTATGTTGGGGCGGGTGTCCGGCTGATGGCGCTGGGGTTTAATGAACTGGGGGTGGGGCAGGAACACTTTTTCAAGCTACCACTTTCTGAAGGGGACTTTTTGAGTCCCAAAGCAGGACACAAGTAATTATTCAATGGGGATTTCAAAGCAAGAATCATGTAACATATGAGGAAACTGAGGCCTGCAGTCACTGAGTTACAGACAGATGTCCGCTGGATTAGCATCTCCCCTTTTGCAGCAGCCAGTCCTGGTGGCACCTGCTGTGGGAAGAATCCTGGAACGCTAATCCCCCAAGGTCTAGGTCGGAAGCCCTTACACTTCACTGACTGCCAATTTCCCTTCCATGAAATAGGGGGATTCCATAAATACGAGGATTTAATAAGACAGCGGATGTAAAACACTAGGTACATAGTAGTATGTTCTCGGAAATGGCAGCTTCTTTTCTTCTTTCTCTGGGCCTCATTTTCCCCAACTGTACCACCCAAAGCGGCTCGCGCTCCCCCTAACCCTCCCAACTAGCCTCTCCGCAGGCCTGACTCCTCCAGCGCGCGGACTTGGCCGCTAGGTGGGGACAGAGGGCCGGCACTGCGGAGGAATATTGCACATGCGCACTCACGGGCGGCGCCTCGCCTTCCCACGCCCCACGGACGTCACTTCCGGCGCGAGGGGCCGGGCCGGCCGGGCGGGTAGTGCGGGTCGGTTCTGTGCGCGTTGCCGGACGAGGCTCCCGCAGCCGATATACCCGCGCTCCGCCCGGTAGCCCGGCCGGTGAGTGCCCGCGGTTCCTTCCGTGTGTCATGGGGGTCGGGGAGAGGGACCCCTGAGGGGGAGGCATAACCGGAAGTTAAGGGACTCAAGGAGAGAGACCCCAGGAAATGGGGACACCTGGGGAAGGGGTGACAGCCGGAAGTGGGGGGCCTCAGAAGGTTGTCAACGAGACATGGGGTCTCTGGGGCTCCAGGAGCGATGGCCTTCAGGCCTCTTGGTGGGGTGGGGAGGAAGGCGATGCTCACAACATGATGGGCTGCAGGTGAGGAAGATTCCAGGCTTCACCGTAACAAATGGTGTTTGCATCCATCCATACGCCCACCCATCATTTCACTCTCGAGACTGAGTCCTGCTCTGAGCCTGATACGACCGAGGCCCTGGAAATTAAACAGGAATCTCCAGGTGGAGGGTAGATCCCAGAGTGGGGCTAGACACATCCTCGCTGTGCCTCACTAGGTGTGTACCCTCCGGGCACATCACTTAACCTCCCGTCGTCCGCTAATATTTGCAGAGCACCGTCATGTGCCAGGCTAGGCCTCTAGACACTAGGCCTAGTGGACACGACAGTGGACACTGTACAGTGTGTCAGCACACTGTACTGGACACTACAGTCTGTCTCCGAGGTAAGCACTGCATTGGGATTACAGGCATCTGTTGGTGACTCGTGTGGAAACAGCCCAGGGTGGGTCCTGTGAACTGTGATGGTTGTTTCATTCCTCACTTAGCATTCCTCCGCCAAGCAAATACTTAATTCAGAATGAAATATATTTCACTCAGCAAATATTTATGGAGGGCAGACTATGTGTCTGACACTTTGTTAGAGGATGGGTTTAGGGTGATGAACAAGACAGATATAGATGTAGCCCACAAATTGCCTGTAGACAATTACAACAGAAGGGGAGTGCTATGCCAAAGACCTCCTGGTGGGGAAGCTCCTACCCTGGCCCGGAGGTTGGAGAAGGCTTCCTGCTTCAGGTACCATCATCTCTTACCTAGGTTACTGCAGTAGCTTCTGAATGGTCTCTTTACTTCTGTCCTTGTCCCTTTACAATCCATTTGCAAGACAGCCAAGCAATCCTTTAAAATAGAAATCAGATCATGTCACTCTACTCAGACGGGTCCCACCAAACTCCATAAAAGTCAGAGTTCTTACTTGCCCTCAAAACCCTATACCAGTAGGGCCCACGGACCTCTGTAAATTCATCTGCTAATATTCTCCACCTTGTTCATTAGGCTGTAGCCATAGTGGCCTCCTCTCTGTTCTTTGGGAAAAACAAAACAAAACAAAACAGGTGTGTTCCTGCCTCTGGCTTTGCCCTTGTTCTCCTCCCAGATGTCCTACTGGTTTGCTCCCTCATCTCCTTCATCTTTCCTCAAATGTCATTTGCATGAACAAATCATCCGTAACCATCCTATTTAAAATTGTAATCCCTATTCCCAGGTACCTCTAACCCTCCTCATGCTTTATTTCTCCCCATAGCACTTTCATCTGTTAGATTATACAGTTTAGCTTGCTTATGGTCTGTTTCTCCCATTAGAATCTAAGTTCAACAAAGGCACAATTTTTTGTTGTTGTTCACTGATGTGTCCTTGGTGCCAGGAAGAGGGCCTGATACATGGTAAGTACTCAGTATTTGTTGAATGCTTGAAGTGGCATCTAATTGGGACTTTAGGATGAATCAGTATTGGTCAGGTGAGGAACGGGAGGAAGAAGAAGCCAGCCAGAGGAAACAGGATGTGAGCAAGACAAGAAAACACAGCTTTGGGAGGAAATGAAAGCAGCTGGGTGGGGCTGGAGGTTAGAATGCGAGGAATGGAGTGGGCATTCCTAAGATTTGGGGGGAGGGACCTGGGCACTAGCTATGTGCAGAGGCTCCTGAGATGCGCTCAGTTCTCCTTGAGCTCGGAGATGGGGACCAGTGGTGTCTGTGGACAGGAGCTTGGGTTTTAGAACTGGACACCTGCTGCTACCTTATTCCTGGGATATCTAAAGCAGCTGTTTTGTTTTTGTTTTTTATTCAACAAATGTGTTCAGATATTCCAAGAAGCAGACACCAGGATCAGGGTGAGATCAGGCATGCAAGAAATCAATTGGAGGAAGCACCTGTGAAGCAGAAAAGGGAGGCGAGCTGCAGAAGTTGCAGGGAGAGCTTCAGACAATGACAGAAGTCCAGCCCCCTGGGAAGGAGGTTTGGACAGGGAGTCATGGACTGCCAGGCAGTTCCACAGAAGGTTCAGGCTGAACCTCAAGGCAAAGTTAGAGGAGGCCCACACTTCACTCAGTCACTGGGAACAGTGTGTGGAAAGTGGCATCCGCTGGATGAAGGATGCAGAGGGACAGCAGCTGGGGCCATCCCTCAGTAATGCTCCAGGGAGAACCAGTCAGCCCAGTTTCACAGCCATCACGATAAGTCACATGTGTGTGTGGTCAAAAAAAGTCAAACAGTACAGGAAAAAGTCTCTCTCCCTCAAGTGTCCTGTGGTCCAGTACTCTTCCCTAGAGGAACCCACTGAGAACAGTTTTTTTGGTATTTCCTTACAGAAATTTTATTTTATTTTATTTTTTTTAAAGATTTTATTTATTTGTCAGAGAGAGAGAGGGAGAGAGAGCGAGCACAGGCAGACAGAATGGCAGGCAGAGGCAGAGGGAAAAGCAGGCTCCCTGACGAGCAAGGAGCCCGATGTGGGACTCGATCCCAGGACGCTGGGATCATGACCTGAGCCGAAGGCAGCTGCTTAACCAACTGAGCCACCCAGGCGTCCCTCCTTACAGAAATTTTAGATGCACTCAGCATATAGATATATATTTTTAAAATATGAGATGATCTTATGCACCCTGTTCTGCAACTTGCTTTCTTTTCCTTAACGTGTCAGTTCATAAAAACCTGCCTAATTCCTTTCCATGAGTGATAGTATCCCATTCTTGGGATGATATTATATAACCAGTCTCCAGCTGGTTTGCAGTTTAAGTATTTCCCGTCTTGTCTCCTTATAATCAGTACTTGCAGTGATCCTCCTTGTATGTATTTTGCACACACACACACACACACGGAAGTATATGTCCCCGAAGCAGGATGCTGAGCCAAAGGGTGTGTGGTTTTACATTTTGATAGAGATAGACAAGCTGCTCTCTGACTAGGCTAGGCCAGTCTGTTCTCTGACCCACAGCAAGCATCTCAGCGCCCATTTTGCATTCTCGCCAATCTGACTTTGAGAGTTGTTTTAGTTCACATTTCTCGAATTACGTGTAGGTCGAGCAACCATCCATACATCTGGAAGCAAGGCCGTGGCGTTGGGTGGCGAGTGTGTGTCTCCTGCTGCAGCTGCCCGGGGGCCTTGGTGGGGATCCTCCCTCTGTTCAGTCTGGGGTGGGACCTGGGCACAGGGTTCTGAGCCACTTCATTCCAGCTGAGCACCCCCACTCTGACTGAAGTGCCCCCGCCCACCCCACATGGGGCTGCCCTGAAGTGAGTGGCTCCGGGCTTTGTTCGCTTGGCTCAGGGTTTGTGTTTTGGCAGGGATCCTGGTAGCTAATGTCAGAAGAAAGTGACTCTCTGCGAACCAGCCCCTCTGCGGCCTCGCTCTCAGAAAATGAGCTGCCACCACCGGCCGAGCCTCCCGGCTATGTGTGCTCGCTGACAGAGGACCTGGTGACCAAAGCCAGGGAGGAGCTGCAGGAGAAGCCGGAATGGAGACTTCGAGACGTGCAGGCCCTCCGTGACATGGTGCGGAAGGAGTGCCCGAACCTGAGCACCTCCCTGGACGACGCCTTCCTGCTGCGCTTCCTCCGGGCCCGCAAGTTCGATTACGACCGAGCCCTGCAGCTCCTGGTCAGTTACCACAGCTGCAGGAGAAGCTGGCCTGAGGTCTTCAACAACCTGAAGCCCTCGGCCTTAAAGGATGTCCTCGCTTCGGGATTCCTCACCGTGCTGCCCCACACCGCCCCCCGGGGCTGCCACATCCTGTGCATGCGCCCAGGTACTCCCCGAGACGGTGGGCAGGGGCCCGCGTGCCCTGCTCTGTGAGATGCATGTGCCCCACACCCTCTCTCCCATGCCTTGTCTTCTTTGCCTTCTCCCTGGTTTGCTCAAAGCTCTTTTGATGACAGATGACAAAAAGCTACTCAACCTGGCTTAGGAAGAAAGGAAGGAGTTAGTCTGATGAAACAGGAGCCTCCCGCAGAACCAGCGAGCCAAAAGCATAGTGCTTTCCCAGGGCCCTGGGCCCCAGAACCAGAATCCAGTTCGTTCCCCGATCAGGAACTAAGCTAGCCATTCTCCCTGTCTCTGCTTCTGTCCATCTGTGTACCCCTCTGGGCCACACATTTCTGCTGTGCCTTGCGTATCTTCTTGGCTCTTCTGTAGACTGGCTTTTGCTGCCTCCGTGCCCCTGGCGAGGTCTCCTACCCCTTAGTGCCCAGACTTCCTGGGCCACCCAGTTAAGTTCCTCCGTGGAAATTCCGAATTTCTAGCATGGAGAATGTAGTGGGCTGAGAAAGCAGCCCTGATCATAGGGTACAAACAGGCCTGCCCTGCGTCCCTCCCTTGTGAGTAGGTGAGGCAGGCATCAGTGGGGCTGGGCGGGTGACGGGAGGAGTGTCTGACCATCTGCCACATGCCTCTTCCACCTTTCCCTCCTTTCCTCTCCCGCCATTCCTCTACTTTGTTGAGCCATTGATTCACTCCAGATTCACTTTTTGGTCTCAGTACTTACTGATGGTAATCAGGATGTCTTCCATTTCTCTGGCAGTAGTTTTAATTAGGGGGGCCAAATGTGCTATCAACTCGGGAGTGAAGGGGCATTGTCCACTGATCCCCACCCCCACAGCCTTATCATTCTCTGTCAGAGCGGAGCAGAGACAAAATCTGAAAGTAAGATTGCGGTGTTCTCCCAACCAAAGCCAGGAGCAGGAGAACATGCCTGCCGGGAGCCCTCTTCTGCTCACGCGTACCTAGTCTTCTTGGAAGGACGCCTAACAGGGAGTGGAGACCTCCTTGTGCTGTCCTCTCTTAAAGCCACATCACTTCGGTCATTTACCAAGCCCTTTTTGGAAACCAGACCATCCTCTTGAGCCTTTGCTATGTACCAGGCACAGTGTTAGCTGCTTAACCTGCTGTTTTTACCTTTCCAAAATTAGGGTGGTTTATTTTAAAACAAGCAGCACAGTGGAGATTTTAGGGCAGCAGCAGACCTAGGAACCAGTCAGCAGGTTTTTCCCACTACTCCTCTGTACTCAACTCGTAAGGATATTACAAAACAGATTAGCTCACTGGTTTCACCTCTTGGCTTATGTGTTTTCAACACTTGCACTTGCGCGATTTCAACCCTTTGCTCGTGAGATGAATTTTCCCCCCGTGTGTCTGGAACAGAGCTAGACCCTCCCCACCAATGCAGCTCTTCAGGGGGAGGCACGCTGAGGAGGTTTTGTTCTCAACTGGGTATTAGCTTGGCCTCTTTGGGGACATACGTTCTTGAGAAGGATGACCTCCGGTTACGCAGAAGCAGGTGTAGTTGGCGGCAACATCCAACAGCGAGCTGGCACAGCTTTCCGACAAACACTTTGTTCATAGGAATTTTGCACATATTCCATATCCCCGTGGTGGCGGCAGTCATGTGGCGTTTCATCTTCCTAAGGGAAGGACACGCAGGTGCTGGTGGGATTTTCTTGAGAACAGCGGTTTAACAGTCAAAAGTTGCCGTTTCTTCCCAGAGAAAGGAAGGATTCCTTAGATATACAGGGAATACTAAGGGAGCATCTTCCACAGTTGCAGAATTGAGTCCCCTTTGGCTGTTTGATCAGGCTGGGGTCATGCACTGTAGCCAGGAGGATGTAAGACCCGCATTGACCACGTCCACCTCTGCCGCCAGGAGGGAGGTCACTGGTACCCAAACCGCAAGGCTAGCGTGGGAAGAAGTGGCTCAGGGCAGTGGTATGAAAATCTGGGCGCACCTCTGTTGGCAGATAGCACAGGTGACCGTTAAGGTTAGTATTACGATCCCATCCTACTTCGGGAGACGGGGGCTCAGCGTGAGGAAGCAGCTCACGCAGCTGGTAAGATTCAAACCCCGGGGTGTGTCTGACTTCAGAGCCCCGGCTTTTAACTTCAGCGCTCAGTTGCATTTCCATTTCAGAACATGCTGCTGCCTTTGGAATTAACACCAGCTGCAGCTAAGGTGTCCCATTTACTAACCTGAAGAGAGTCATGCTGGTAGAGTATCTTTCTTTCCATTTTTAAACAAGAGTTCTAGCAAGGAGATAAATCTTGGCCTGTGATGACTTGTTTGTATTCATCTCTGTAACATTCCGTCCATTTCTTACGGCCTCAGACAGATGGATACCGAGCAACTACCCAATTACTGAAAACATCCGAGCTATATACTTGACGTTAGAAAAACTCATTCAGTCTGAAGAAACCCAAGTGAATGGAATCGTGATTCTTGCGGACTACAAAGGAGTGAGCTTATCAAAAGCATCTCACTTTGGCCCTTTTATAGCCAAAAAGGTCATTGGCATCCTTCAGGTACGGCCCTTGTTTGTTGTGAACCTATTCTGTGGTGGTTTGGGCTTTTTCCCAGAGGTCCCTGTCTGTTCACCGCTGGTCCCACACAATATAGAAACCCCACTTCCCCTACAGTCTAAAAGATTCAAAAACATTATGGGAAGGAATGTACATGTCCCGTTTAACTGCTCACTCTCGTCAGATTCTCCAGTAGTTTCTGAGGTCCCTTTAGTCTGGGCAAGATCAGCTTTAGGGCAAGAGCCCTAAGCCAGAGAAAGGCTTTAGGTATGTTTTTTCTTTCTCCCTCCCTTCCCACCTCCCTCTCCCTCCTCCCCCTCTCCCCACTCCCTCCTTCTCTTTCTTTCCCTTCTTCAGAAGACAGAGGAGCAATTCTAACAAAAGAAACTGAGAATTTGTGTTTCTGTCTGATGTGCTAGACCCTGCCCTGCCCTCTGGGACCTGGGGACAGGGAGCCTGTTGGACTGTTTTGGACAGATGCTTTAACATCTTGTGTGTTATGTGTGGTTTTTTGTTTTTATGTTGAGAGAGAGAGTATGCGCCCGCGCACGTGTGTATGGGGGCGGGGGCAGAGGGTGAGAGAGAATCTTTGCAGACTCCACCCTCCACCACCCTCCACCCCCAACACTCCCACACCCCCCACCCCTGGTGCAGAGCCTGAGGCGGGGCTCGATCTCCTGACTCTGAGATCACGACCTGAGCCGACATCAAGAGTTGGCTGCTGGGGCGCCTGGGTGGCTCAGTGGGTTAAAGCCTCTGCTTTCGGCTCGGGTCATGGTCTCGGGGTCCTGGGATCAAGCCCCGGCATCGGGCTCTCCGCTCAGCAGGGAGCCTGCCTCCTCTCTCTCTCTCTGCCTGCCTCTCTGCCTACTTGTGATCTCTCTGTCAAATAAATAAATCTTTGGGGGGGAAAAAAAAAGAGTTGGATGCTCAACCAACTCACCCCCCAGGCACCCTATGTTTTAGAACTTAAGTGTAGGGTAACCCTCTCAGGTCCCCTTCCTCTTCGGGAGCTTTGTGCTATCACTTTGCTATTGCTCAATAAACCTTGCTTTACTGCCCACGAAAAAAAGTGTGGGGAACCAGAAAGTTCCTCCCCTATCTGCACAATGTTCAATGGTTTGCAAAGTGCTCCTACAATCATTATAACTCATTCGGTCCTACAGGGACTCCTCTGAGATAGACAAGGCAAAAATTACTTTTTCTTTTCAGTACATGTGCTGCTGAAGCAAGCACGAATTACTTTTTCTTTTTGATGGATAGGGACACAGCCTTCGCAGGGGTAGCCTGGCCTGAGTCTTACGGCTCTAACAGTTTGGCTCTTTGTTCCCTCTGACTGGCCCGTGGATGCTCTCTGTCGTGAGCTGTGGGGCACCAGCGATAAAACAGTTTCCTCTGTGAATCCCACAATGCATGTGAGCGCCTACTAGGTGCCAGGCTGATTAAACATCAGTGTCCCATTTGGTCATTATCAGAAATGTGGAGCCAATACTCTGGCTTCCCTTAGCTTCTGTTCTTTTGATGCCCTGTAGATTCAAGTATCAGGAGAAGGAGTTTGGATCAGTGTTTTCTAGTCTCCTAAGGTGATCTGGGGGGAGAAAGTTCCAGGGTTAAATAAGTTTGGGAAATGTAGTTTAGCATGTCCCTTTCGTGAGAACACATTTGCACACGACAGTCCTGCAGCTCAGGAAGGCCGTGTGACTACACAGTGTGCTATTCTCAAACTTACCTACCTACCATGGAACCTTTTTTTGCATCACACCTAGTACCGTCCTAAGAAATACCCTTTGATAACACCAATCCTGAAGGTCTGATGTTTGCCAGATCCAGCTACACAGACTCTGTTTTTTGTCCTATTTTGTTTTTTGTTTTGTTCTGTTTGCCACAAGAGGAGCAGCCCTCCATTTGTTGGCCTAAGACTAGGCCCTAAGACAGACCATCTCTCTGAGGCTTATCTTCCTGGTTAGCCCCCACTTAAGCTGGCTTTGAGGAGGCCATGAGAATCAGACCAATCAGACTGATTTGGGGGCCTAAAGAAGATTTAAAGGAGGGGGGCAGGCTGTGGACTGTCTGTGGATGCCCCACATGTTCTAACATCTCCTTCCCTTCCCCCACAGGATGGCTTCCCCATTCGGATAAAAGCAGTCCATGTAGTGAATGAACCTCGAATATTTAAAGGCATTTTTGCCATCATAAAACCATTTCTGAAGGAGAAAATAGCAAACAGAGTAAGTGATGATTTTATTGACCTGATACTTTTTTTTTTTTTTTTGGCTCCCTTATTTGTGACATCAATGAACTTCTCTTAGTTTATTATTTTTGCCATGGGATGATTAATTTGGAAAGTACGGAGTTACAGATAAAATAAATGAGCAATCCTTTCTATGAAAAGAAGATAAAATTAATAGGATATAATATTTGACAGAGGAGAGAGCAGAGTGGGCAGCTCTCCTGAGAGTTAAATGCTGTGTAGTCATTTAGACTCGTTATTGAATATCCTGACCTGGGAACTGTGAACCAACATTGTATTTCTTGCGTAAGAGGACAGGGAGAAGGGTAGTGTTGGGCAGGTAGTTAAAAAGTTATGGTGATGTCTTAAAACAGCTCCTTGGGGTTTAAAAATGCTATTTTAAGCCCTTCTGTTTACCAAATTTGTTGTCTTGCTGTATCAAGTTTGTGGAATAATTCCTGGTTTATGAGATAGGTGAGTTTTAGCTTATCTGTTATTTAAGAAGGAGAGATGGCACATTGAAAGGTGGTCTTCCTCTCTGACCTAAAAGAGCCACTTCTCACCCTTTGCTAGTACTGTGATTGCATGTGATGTCTGGTTTTTTTCCTCTTCTTCCCGAGGCCTAGGAACATTGTGGTCCCTCTAAAGACTGGGTTTTAAATTTTGTACTTTTTTTTTTTTTTCCAAAGGATAAACAGAGAGAATCTCAAGGTTACAAGGGAAGGACTTTAAAACAGAGACAGGGGGCACCTGGCTGGCTCAGTCGGTGGAATGTGCCACTCTTGATCTCAGGGTTGAAGTTTGAGCCCCATGTTCAGTATAGAGATTACTTAAAAAGAAAATCTTTACAAATATAAAGTAAAATCCAGATTCTAGGCCCTTTCCCTGAAGATTTTGACTCCAGTTCAGGGGTGGAGCCCAGGAGTCTGTGCTTTTAAAATCTTCTTAGGTGATTCTGATACATAGCCAGGTTTGAGAATAATTTAGTGGCGTCCCTGTCTGGGTTTGAACCTATCTCAGTACCTGGAGATCCTGTTTGGAACCTGCTTTTAAAGCCAAAGCAGCCTTTGGAACAGGCCTTTTATATCTATGAAATGACCTTATTTGTGGTCCATAATCTTGTTCATTTCGTCCTTCATATGTTCATTCATTCATTCAAAAATATCTCTCGATCAACTACTATAGTATACAAGAATGTTCTAGATGAATAATACAAACTAAAGTCTCTGCCTCCAGGGGAGCTTACGTGCTAGAGAGAGAGAGACATGGCCAGCGGATGTATATTATCTAGAATTAAGATGTGATAAGTGCTGTGGAGAAAAATGAAGCAGAGAAAGGGGCCAGTATAGAACAGGGGCAAGGGGTTGTAGCATTCAGTAGGGGGGTTAGGGATGGCGTCAGTGAGAAGCTGGCCTTTGAGCAAAGACTTGGCAGAGGTGAGGGAGGGTGCTGACAGATCTCAGACGACCAGCAGCGACGCTGTCCTGAGGCAGGAGCACATTGGGCTTGGGAGCAGCAGCAGAGGGAAGGGAGAGGGGACAGAGGGGCAGCAGAGGAGCCACAGGGCTCAGACTGCGACAGGCCCTTCCTGTAGGCCAGTGTGCAGGCTTCAGCCTCTCATGTGAGGTGGGAAGCACTGGCAGGCCCCACAGAAAGGACTGGCATGATCTGACCAGCGCCAAGAAGAGCAGAGACTGCAGAGCAGGCTTCAAGTAGGGAGACCAGGCAGAGGTCGTCATGGGAATCCAGGGGAGAGGTGGGGGGTGGCAGGGTTCCACGAGGCGGGCCACAGAGTGGCCTGGATCCTGGAAACATTTTGAAGGAGCAGCCAACATAGCATGGCATATATGGAAGGGAATTATGGATCCTCAAGCTTTTTGAGGAACTGGAAGGGTCCAGTTGCCATCAGTTGTTCTTTTATTCATTCAACAGATGCTTGAGCACCTACCTGGCCCGCAGGTGACTGACTAACCTGAGGACACATGTGTTTCCGTTTCCCCTTTAGTTTTTCCTCCATGGGTCTGACCTGAACTCTCTCCACACAAGCCTTCCCAGAAGCATTCTCCCCAAGGAGTATGGGGGCACGGCCGGAGAGCTGGACATCAGTGCCTGGAATGCAGTGCTGCTGGCCTCGGAGGAGGACTTCGTGAGGGAGTTCTGCCAGCCGGTCTCTGTGTGCGACAGCATCCTGGGCCAGGCCCTTCCGCCTGAGGGGCTGACCTCGGACTCGCAGTGTGATGATTCCCTGCGGGCCGTGAAGTCCCAGCTTTACTCCTGCTATTAGCCAGTCCCTGTGAGTGCCACCCTCTTGAAATCCTTTCCTTTTTCTTTGGAGAGGCGCAAGGAGAATTTGAGGTGCCGTGGAGTCTGTCTTGCTCCTTGTAATTAAATTAAAGCCTGTAGAGTCTGAGGGTGAGCCCTGGGGTAAGCCCTTGGTGACTTGAATTAATCCATGGAAGACACGGAAGATGTCCCCAGTGATTCCCAAACATTTGGAATCCCAGTTTGCAGCCACTAACCTGGAAGCTGTATCTGGTTCTTGGAGATCTTGGAACAAGAGAAATCAGGATCAAATCACTTTGGTCCCCCATTCCGGGAGAAAACCACCTGACTGGCCAGTCAGCACACTCCTGTGAAAGAACCTGGCTGTGCCTACAGGATGGCCATACAGGAGACTTCAGGAGTTCGTGTCTTTCATCTGAACCCTAACGACAGACTTGGGTTGCTCACCAGGAAGTTTCTAGTTGGAGGCCCAGACCCCAGCTGCCACACTGGGTTTGGAAAGCACCTTAATCGACTCATGGGAGCATCAGGGCATAAGCAGCACCTCCTGATCAAATTTGGGAGCCAGAGGCGTCAGAGAACCTCTGGGATTTATTGACTGACTCTTGCAATAGAAATGGAAGTTTTCCCAAACCCACAAAGCCTTAGCCCTGGTTCTCAGTACAATCATACAGGATCCTAGAGGGATGTGATTCTACTTAACCTAAAACGCTAGACGCCAGGCCCGAGGAGCTGAAAGAATTCTGGCCCAAGAATGAAGAGACCAGGGCTCCAGCCTCACAAGTGTGGACTGTAGACAAGACCTGGACCTCTGTGGGCCTCACCCTTCTCATCTGTAAAATGAAGCTGGATGAAATGACGCCTAGGGCCTTGGCTGACGTTCTGGGATTTGGTTTAGTCATTGAATGCTAGGCATTTGTTTTCTGCCTAGATGGCTCTCAAATGGCTCTCAAAGAGGCAAGTGGTTGGGTCCCGCTTTTTTGTGGTACACCTGGGCCTTTCCAAGAGGTATGTGTCACCATCTGGCCCTGCCTTTAAGGAAAGTGTATGTATATTCTTGGGACCTGGTGATAACCAACTTCTTTTTGTAGGGAGGGTTAAACTGGAAAAGGGCAGGTGAGATGACCTAGGTTTGTGGGAATTCCTTCTATCCCTGAGGCTCTGGCCGTACACTGGAAACCTGGCAGCAGGGAATGGCTAATTACTTGGGATTCTTAGATTTTGGTCTCTGGAAACGAATGCAAGTGCGTGCTATCGCCAGATCATTCTGGGGCCCCCATCCTCCCAGACACACTTGCATTTCTCTCTCTCTGGTACGGGTGGACCAGACTTGTCTAGCCAGCGAGACTGAATGTTAGCTCTGCGTTTCAGTACCTCAGACCCTTCCTGTCAGAACTTCAGCCTTAGCCCAACCATCAAACTAGGTGGTTCTTCTGGTGGCTTTTGACCTATTTCCTTTCATATTAATTCCTTAAAAATTCATGCATTTCTGAAACCAGCAGGCAAGGGGACCATCTGTGAGGAGGAGGGCAGCGCTCTGAAAGGCAAAGGCCCGTCTACTGTGAATAAGCTCGTCATCTTCATACGCTGTTTAAAATGCCTGGAGAAGGTGGAAATGACTCACCTCATCAGTGCCAAGTCCAGGGAACGCTCTGCCCTGTGGGTACCAACCCTGGATCCTCTAGGGGCCACGCCGAGCTGGAAGTGCCAGCATGCAGGCCCCAGGCAGCCCTCAGTTCCGTCTGCCAGGAACAGCGTGACCGGCTCTGCTGAAAAGATCTTGACAGCACCAGCAGGATGGCTCAAGCAGAAGGTTCAGAACCCAACTGCTTGGATGTGGGAAGTGGTTAGAGGTGTTCTCAGACCTCAGAGAGGAAGGAGAGATTCCCCACCACCCCCAAGCTAGACAGAGGGAGAGAGGGACTGGTCAGCCCCACCAAGTTTCCCGTTTACAGGCCGCACGGCGTTCCTGGCCCGTGTGGCCCGTGTCCCTTGACTTGAAAAGCTTGCGTGTGTGTAAGCTCACCTAGACAAGGATCTCCAAGACCGGGACGTTGCCCGTTTCCTAGGGTCTTCCAGGTGGCCCAGGGAGCGGTTTCATTCAGCTTCTGAGTCAGAGCCAAGATCTGTTTGCCTTCTGCGGCTGCTGGGCTTGGTTTTGGTTCCAGAGGGAGATCAGATAGTTTGGACACCTCCGGAGGACTGGACCAGGCTGCGAAAGCAGGAGCTCCCTGGGTGAAAATCAAGGCGGTTTCTGTGCGGCTTTACCAGGTGTCTGTGTAGAGCCGCCCCAGCAGGGTGGTGGGATGATGAAGCGAGCACACGAGGAGCCTGGCTCGGGAGCGGGGGTACACCAGTGGGGCAAACAAGCGAGCATCGGGAGAACCGCGAGTGTTTTCCTTCAGGGAGAAGGTCTGGCCCATTTCATGAACACCTGAAAAGTAACTTTTCCCTAAATTAATGGTACTGTGGAACAGGAAAGAGAAAGGAGTCAACCAGGAGACCGGAGCTCTGGCTTTACACTGCTGTGTGGCCTTGAATAAGCCACTGACCACCCCTGAATCACATGCTAAAGGGATCCCCACTCTGAGCTCCGAACCCTCTGTTTTAGGCATCATTTGGCTTTACTGCCACAAGGACATTGTACTCTACCTTTTAGAGGCCTCTTTCTCCCCCGTTTCCCCCAATCTGGGTTATTTTATAGGCGATGTAGGTCTGAATCAATTGCTCCCAAGTGAGTCTGTAAGCTTAGGTAATATGGGGGTTTTCTCCCTCTTCTCTTGTACAGAATCTGGGACATTGTGCCTCTTCCTGGAATCCTGTTCTACCTTCACGGGGACAGGCCGGAAGAAATGTACAGAAACATCTGTGCAACCCTGGCTTCCTCTCCCGAGCTTACTTGCTCTGGGCAGAAGTGGCTTTAGCTTCATCTCGCTTTCACAAGGACCCACTTGTCTCTAGAGGTTTACAGACACTTCAGCTTGTAAGATACTACATTTTTGCCGAACTTGAGCAGACAATGAGAGGTATTTTCCCCAAATTCCTATGAGACACTGAGCCGTTCTGAACTCTCCCAGTGGGCAGTTTCTTTAAATGCCACCGGATTCTCAGATCAGTCATGGGATTACTTTTCCACTTGGGCAGGCAAAAGCTGTGGCATTATTATAATACTTCATTGTAAAGTTTTTAGCTTTTAAGATTTACCTTTGAAGCCTTTTCTTTCATCGAGGCAGTGAAGTGTTAGCAGAGGTCACGGTGCAAGTGTGGCTGTTCTGGGGCTCTGTGGAGACACCAAACAGAAGCATCTCAACCGTTCGGGATGGAAGTCCATCCGGTGATGTCTGTCAGTATTGGGGCCTATTAACTTTGTAAATCTAAAGTAAATTCCTTTCTGCTTTCCCGACTCAGAATTGGTTTGCTCAAAATGCCAAGTGACAGGAATCGTCAGTCAGAGATTCCTTAACAGAGCTTGTGCCACAGGGAGGCCCCGTGAGACTCACGGAAGGAGATGCTTTTGATGAACTGTTTGCCATTTCTCGACTTCTGAGGCCTCGCTGGGCGGCTCACTTAGTTGGGCAGGTCAGCCGCTGTCGGGGATTGTGGCTGTGCCTCCATCTCTTGGCACATCACGTGGTAACCTGGTACGGGGAGGAAATGCCTGAAGCCACTGGGGGCCAGGAGCCTCTGATCCCACTCTGACGGGGCGGGGGGTGGGGGGGAGTCGAGCTCACTTTCTCACCAGACTGGGGCACCATTTCAGCCACTGGTCACATTCCTCGCTTCAGACCGAAACTCAGTTTAGCTCTGAGTATACAGACACGTGGTGGTGGATTCATCTAACTTCAGTGTTTGACCAAAAGTTTATTTTTCTAGTGCATTTTCTAAGTCAAAGTGGTGAAAACATGTAATTTTAGTATGCATGACTGGGTCTTAATAAAAATCCCTGTAAGGTTATGTGTGGAGTCCTTCTGTGACAGTGACAGTTTGGATCAAGGTTCTGAAGTTTTATTATTCACGGTACATGAAGGCCGGGTAGAGCGTCACTCCAGGTCAGGCAGGGAGAGGCCCCGTGCACCTGTGGCCTGGGCTGGCCGCCTCTGAGGACCACACACCGTTAGAAGATGCCAGCGTATACAAAGAAGAGCAACGGGTCTACACAGCGGTAGAGACGACAGGCACATTTTTCAGTTCTTGAGGCCCAGCTGTCCCTTCTAGACTGGTCTAGGATCCTTCACAGCGAACAACTCCCAGGGGCGTTTAAGGGCTAGGCGTCCATTATGTAGTGTTTCATGTAGAGAACCTCGTTTCATCTTAAATGGCATTACTGCCCCCTGCAGGGGAAATGAGATCCGGAGAAGCTCAGCAGCTCACCCAAGGTCACGTGCGGAGCTGGGCTCCAAAGCCAAGTAGTCAGACTCTAGCCCGACTTCTCCTGATGGTTAGAGCCAGGCTGTTTGCCTTTAACTGTCATTCACCCTCCGACAGACCACAGAAAGAAAGAAGGGAAGAATATTTTTTTTTAAAGGGCAACAGTCTAAAAATTAGATCGTTTCCTAGCTTCGTATAAAATATAAAGCAGAGGTTCTTAACCTCTGAGAACATTTTATTCTGGAAACACTTAAAAGGAAACCAGACTCCCGGGGGATGACTGGGTCTGGCTTGATCCGCTCTGGTCCCACACATGCTTGGCTGTTCCTCTACCTGCTCCCTGCTGGTTTCTGTACAGGAGCGTGTGGTCTCCCCATAGGAGGCACAAGCTAGGCGCCATGGTGGGTCTGGCGTGTTGGTGGTGGGTCAGCTGAGGTCTCATGCAGGACGTCCATACACTTACCGCTGACCTCTGACGATGTGGCAGGTAAGTCCTTACACTGCGACACGCCAGCTCTTCAGCTCAGCCTTCCCGAGGAAGCTGCAGCCCTAAACTCAGTCCATTTCCACATCTGGGGAAACGGACTACTGGCTCCGACCAGCGCAGCAGAGTCACAAGGATCAGCAAATGCTTTTGTTTACAAGCCGTGGGAGGTATTTCCCATGTTATGAGTCCACGCTCTCTGGTCTGTTTTCTGAAACACCTGTTTTCCCCAATGCCCTCTCCTCACACGGCACTGGGCCAGCACGCCTGTACCTGATGCAGCACACGCGTCCTGCCACTGCATTCGAAGATGGTGAGGAAGAAAATCCTTTACGGTTGCCACTTTTCTGGAAACACACCGTTTTAACCAAATATTCCACCTCTTACCTAATAAGGTGCCAGCCATTAGATAAAGTGACCTAGTCGTTACTGCCTTCAGGGGGATTGCTTATCCTCCCTCGTTGCTGAGGGGTAGTCTGACAGCTCGTGCCTATAACCTTATGCCAAGAGACAATGGAGTCTAACTGAAAAGGGAACTCTCAAAGGCCTGGTTTATTTCTCTGTTTTGCCTCTTACTGAGTAACTACAGGCAAGTTCCTGACTCCTCTAAGCTTTAGTCTGATCTGTCAAAGGGGGAGAAGCTGCCCCACCTTCTGGGGCATGGAGAGCGTCTAGGCACAGCTGGGCACACGCACTGTCTCATGTTGCTATTCTTCACCTGAGGAGGTCGCGTGCAGCTCAGGTCACTCAGCAGTGATTAGGACGCCACTGGGAAGGCTGCCTGATTTGGGCTCCTAGGTAACCGGATGGACAGAACAACAAGAAAGGATAAAAGAAAGGAGCAGCAGCTCTCATTGATAAGCCTGGCGCCCATTATCAATTTGTAGAGCTTGAACCGTGACTCATGTAACAACACTCTCACTTGGATGCATAAAAAGGAAAAGGACTTGTAATGGACAAAAACACGTGCTGGTGTACAGCTTTGTCCAGAACATCAATAGCAGCGATAAACAGGTCCACAGCCATTCTTTGGCAGGATCCTTGATGGATAAGAGAAGCTTTTATTTCCCAACCAAGTACTTTACAAGACCAGTCTAGAGAGTAAACATCTGGCAGGGGCCACATGGGCCTACAAGCCTTCTCCCAGCTGGCTCCAACCAGGTAAACGTAGCAGCCATTGCTGTTGCCTCTGATGAATTCCTAGACCGTATCACTAACCTCAAAACCAGGCTGTCAATCTGCAATCCTGAGGGACAGACAGGCCCATTCCTGGTGATGAAACACCAGATGACTTATCTGGAATGAGAGGACACCACAAGGTCTGATGAGTCAAGATACTCTCCTGGTCGACCTGCTGATGTTACCTGTGTGTATACTCATGAGTAATTCAGCACTCCTGAGTATGGTTCCCTTGAGTCTTGAGTAATCCTGGGTTTCCTAGCAACAGACCAACTTAACTTAGAATACAGTCCAGCAAACAGGGATACTGTCCCCTAATTTTCACAAAGAAATTTTGTTATTTCAAATTAATATCAAAAGTTATCATGAGAAAAAAATACTTTATTGGACTTTGTTACACTTATTTTACAGTTTAGTATTGCTTTATTTTGCATTATGTAAAGTAGGGGATGGAAAACCCTTATTGTTTCTGAAGTTTACGGCCTTTACAGGTCTTAATCTGGCTACCCTGCCATTAAGGAAAGTGGCGGGGGGTATCTGCTTTACGCTGGCAAAGTAAGGGGCTAAGCCTCTCCTATCTGCACCACGGCCCACCTCCCCTGCAACTTTATCTCTGTACCCTGACATAAAGCACTGGTTTAAAACAGGTGGTTCCAATGATTCGTATCAAGCCCTGCTTCCCTACCCCACCCACCTCCATCCCAACTGAGACTGTCCCCTCTGTGTCCCATCTCTTTAATTCTGTATGAACACCTCAAATCTAGCCTCCATCCGACTGTGGCTGAACATCTCTGACCTTTGAATACTGTCTAGTGTCATTTTAACCCACAGTGAAATTAGCAGCTGCCACCAGAGTGTTTAAAAATGGGTTAAGCACTTTGCAAAGTAACTTAACTCTTTAAACAATAACATGTACTAGGTACTAACTTTTATTCAAACAAGGCAAACACTGAGGCTCAGACAGATGGTCACACAATCATTTGCCCAAGATCATAAGGCATAGTATGTACTCAATAAATATTAGCCGACCAGTTAACAGACAGAAACAGCAATGCTGGCTACAAACCGGGTCTGGCTTCCAAGACCATGTTCTCAGCCATTCTTAAGGGACCAACTCCATCCTTCTGGCACAATGTGTTTCTCTTTCTGTCTCTCACCATATAAACGGAAGCCCCATCAACTCAGGTGATTAAACCAGCATCACTCAGGAATTGGCCTCTCCTCTACAGCTAATCAATTGCCAGTTTTTAAATTTTAATTACTAAGTAGCTCTCAGCTGTCAGTTTCTCCCCATCCTCACTTCCACTTCTCTGTTTGAAGCGGGGTATGGCCTGCCCTGGTCTCCTCTCTCAACGCCCTCTCTCCGTGTCTGCTGCAGTGACTGAAGACCGTGTGTTCACGTCACCATCAATATGCTCCCTGCTGCTCTCAACTAAGGTTCAAACTCTTCGCTGTGGTTTGCAAAGCCCTTCATGACCCGGTCCTGCCCTCTTCTCCCTATTCCAGCTTTCCTGAACAAGTCTGCATCCCCTTGCTTTAACGTGAAGTTCTGTCTACCCTGTAGCAATGCCAGCACTCTGCCCCATTTCTCTCTCGGAAAACTAACAATTTCTGGCCTCTAATTCCACTTTTTCCAGGAAGCCTACCAGGACAATCCCCCCAGCCCAACCCCAGGCAACTCTCCTTTAAGTTCTCTGCAATTCCTCAATCCCAGCACTCACCACACCAGGCTGTACACCTGTCCGCTCATCTTCACCCTCCTCTAAACTCTAAGTCCAAGATGGCAGAGCTGGTATCTTGTGTTTAACGTCGGAGCCCTGAACCTGACAGCGCCGGGTGCAGAGCAGACACTCAATAAATGTGTGCTCAGAGAACGAACTGTTCTAGTCGACATCCTTGTGGGCTACCCTCTCTTGACAAAGTTTCCTGACAGCGCCTGCCTTGTGTTTCATATATATATGCAAGTGTCTTCCCCAGGCAAGGTATTAGGCGTACAATTTTTGGACGAGTTCAAGACTTTACTTACTAGCCAGACCTCAAGTATTAGAAGAGACAGGCACATTCTGCTCGATCCCTGATAAACCTGACTGCCCATGAATGTCTAAAAATCATAGAATGGCTGCTAACTCATAAAAGCTGTAAAAGAAAGGGGCTTAAAAGCTTAAGTCTCTGTTTTAATCAAATACCTTTATAGTGCAAATATAATAAATTCACATGCATTTTACTTTTACATACTCATAACAGGAGAACGACATAAACCGAAGTGGCACTGTTTTCCCAAGTGACTTTTCATTTTCGCCAAACCTACAAAAGCGCTTATGGAGACGGACACTTCTGGCAAAGCTGGACTGCGTGGCATCGCTGCTGTAGTGTCCAACACCGGACAGACGAACTCAAGCTGTAGAAGCAGTAGCCCGATCAGCCACCCTGCTCTTCTGGGGAAGGAGCCAGCGGCACGCAACCTGCCCCTCCCCCCCATCCCATACTCCGATGCTACACTTCTTGGGGGATGAAGGACTGAATACACTGTTTGCTTGCATCACACAAGTAAAGACTTTCACAGAGGAAACCTATCATAGAAATGGTGGGGGTTTTTTTGTTTTTGTTTTTGCTTTTTAAGGAGACTGCAATAGAAATATATTAACGATTGGCTTCAAATATCCAACATTTCTCTTACATTTTAAATCAAAGTTGTAGGATCCTACAGATCTTAATAAAGAAGTCTCTTCACAGCACAGCTGTAGTTCACTTTAAAACGCAAAATGTTCCCTTTGCGCTATATCCTTACAAATAAACGTAATATACATATAAATGAAAAGTTCAGATCCTGCATCAAGCATTACTTAATCTTGCTCTCTGATATAAACTTGGATACAGTCAAAATTTGCAAAGTGTTCACTTAATATTTTAGTTGAAGCAAAAGTAAAACAGGTAAGGGCTTTCAGCAAAGCAGACCTTTATGAATTCTCAGAGGTTCAGCTGAAGTCACGATTGGTGAGGACGAGTGGAGCCACAAGGGTCCAGACATAGAGGAGGAGGCAGACCCAGCTGGAGCTGATCTTGACCCACACAGCTGGCCACTTGCTGGTCATGCTCTGGAACTCTGCATCAGGGCTAAGTAAGCAGAAGATGGTCAGGTAAGAGCCTGTTGGCAGCATCCAGTAGCACCCCGCAGCGAAAGCAAAGAAAGTTGGCTAACACTACACTCTAGTAAGGTTCTAGAAGGAACTTATGAAAGCTGCTATTATTAGTTTTCATGTGCAGGGGATTCTGCCTCTCAAAAAGCTTTTATCTTACCAGCACGAAGAACTCTTTGCTGAGCAAAGCTCTTCAGGAATACCTAGCTGTTCTAGGTATTGGCAAAAGTCTAGATTGAAATGACGTCCCTGAAACTTTCCTTATCACATCATTACTGTGACCAGAATACTCCATATGGCCATCTCTAGACACAAGGGAAAATTCGTGAACAAAAATGGGTCAGACTGCTTTATGTTACGATTTTCTCTCTTAAGTAACTCAAGTCTAGAAGAATTCTCCATGATTCGTACTCTAAGAATTTCAACTAGGGACCCCTGGGTGGCTCAGTCAGTTAAGCATCTGCCTTCAGCTCAGGTCATGATCTCAGGGTCTTGGAGTCAAGTCCCGCACTGGGCTCCTTGCTCAGCGGGGAGCCTGCTTCCCCTGCTTGTTCTCCCTCTCCTCTGGCAAATAAATAAGTAACATGAATTCCAACTGGATTTTAAATCCAAAAGGAGAGAAAGTCAAAAGTATTTCAGAAAAGAGTCCGCACTGAACACAACTTCACTCTATGGGTAAATGAAGGGGATTCTGAGGTCAAGCAATGGAGGTAAATTTTACAGGCAGCCCACGGGGGGCGGGGTGTCAAGTGGTCTTCCATCTGGTTTGTCCATGCCTCCTACCTGTACCAGCTGGTCAGGGTCATCATGATGTACAAGGAAGCCAGGCAGAGCATGAAGTGGAATAAGAAGTAGCTGTACTGCACTCCTTCCTTCTCGTTGTCCACAACCCGCCGAGGCTGTCCGTCTTCTTCATCGCTGCCGCCACTGACAGCTGTATCACGGAGGATCACGCTGTCACTTCCTGACAAAGTCAGCTTGCTTACTTGGCTGTTGTTGGAAGTACGGATGCTGGAAAGTGATCCGAGAGAAGATGGATCAGCAAGGGGCCATGAGATGAATCGCTACTATTGGCCTATATACATGCAGGTTGTTTCTGAACTGCCCCTATCTGGGGACTGAAGGCCTTCTGAAGGGCTCTGCTTAAAGTTCTCAACTGTTGCTTGTCATCACAAGACAGAGAGCACTCTCATCAGTTACCATTTAATGGCTAACTGCTTAGGAGTTTCATCGTGCTCTCCATGTCTGCTTCCGTGACTTCACAAGTCTCTTCTATGCTTGGAATGGACCACCCACCAGCCTCCTCCCAGTGAGCCTCATTCTTCAATTCTCTATGTGCTATGTCTTCTAGAAAGCCTTCCCTGGCATCGAGTCATCACTACACTGGGTTAAAGTCCCACAGTTCCTTCTGCTCCCCTCTGCCATACTTAGCATTCCTGTCTTTCTTGCTAGTCCTAGAGCTCAACAATGACCGTAGTCATCTATGCATTTCTAGCACATGGCAGATGCTCACTGCAAGTTAAAATGACTGAATAAAGGAAGTACATACAACTAAAGAACCACATAATCATCTCAACAGACACAGAAAAATCACCTGACCAAAATCTAATACCTTTTCCTGATAAAAACACTCGACCTAGGAACAGAAGAGAACCTCTTCAAACTGATAAAGGGCATCTACGAAAAACCCACAGGTGACATCACATTTAATAATGAAAGACTAGGGCGCCTGGGTGGCTCAGCAGGTTAAAGCCTTTGCTTTCAGCTCAGGTCATGATCCCAGGGTCCTGGGATCGAGCCCCCGCATCAGGCTCTCTGCTCAGTGGGGAGCCTGCTTTCCCTTCTCTCTCTCTGCCTGCCTCTCTGCCTACTTGTGATCTCTCTGTCAAATAAATAAATAAAATATTTTTTTAAAATAGTGAAAGACTAAAAGCTTTCCCCCTGAGATCAAGAATAAGACAAATAGCCCACTGTCACCATTTCTACTCAATATTGTACTGGAGGTTCAAGGCAGAGCAATTAGGCAAGGAAAAGAAAAAAGACATCCAGGGTGCCTGGGTGGCTCAGTGGGTTAAGCCGCTGCCTTCGGCTCAGGTCATGATCTCGGGGTCCTGGGATCGAGTCCCGCATCGGGCTCTCTGCTCAGCAGGGAGCCTGCTTCCCTCTCTCTCTCTGCCTGCCTCTCTGTCTACTTGTGAACTCTGTCAAATAAATAAATAAAATCTTTAAAAAAAAAAAAGAAAAAAGAAAAAAGAAAAAAGACATCCAGATTGGAAAAGACATAAAATGATCTCTATTTGCAAATAACCAGACTTATACATGGAAAATCTTAAGGAATATACACACTATTAGAATCAATAAATGATCTTCCAGAATACAAGATCAATATACAAAAATTCCACGTCTATATGGTAACAATGCAAAACCTAAAAGATAAATTAAGAAAACAATCTCACTTATAACTATCAAAAACAACACTTAGAAATTTAACAAGACATGTCTGAGACTTGTACACTAGTAACTACATTACCACTGAAGGAAACTGAAGACCAAATGAAACATCCCATGTTATGAACTAGCCTTAATAGTGTTGAGATAGTAATGCCCAAAAGATGAACAGATTCAATGCAATCCTTACCAAATCTCAATTAAACTGACAAGCAAAACCCAAAATTTACACAGAAATGCAAGGGACTTGGAATAACCATAACAATCTTGAAAAAGAACAAATCTCGATGCCTCATACTTTCTGATTTCAAACCTTACTACAAGGCCACCATAATCAAAACAGTGTGGTACTGGCATAGGGATACCTATACAGATCAATGACATGGAGTTAGGAGTCCAGAAATAAACCATTACATTTAGGTTCAACTGATTTTTGACAGGGATACCAGACAAAGCAATGGGGGAAAGAATATTCTTTTCAACAAAAGGTGCTGTGACAACTAGATATCCACACTACAACGGAATGGAGTTGTACCCATACTCCAAGCCGTATACAAAAAAATAAAAAGACAGCCCAATTTAAAAATAGGCAAAAGATTTAAATAGACATCACTTCAAGACACACAAATGGCTAACAAGCACATGAAAAGAATGCTCAACATCACCAGTCATGAGGAAAACCCAAATTACAACCATAATGAAATGCCACTTCATGTTCTCTAGAATGGCTACAATAAAAAAACAATTATGATCTAACGGTTAAGAGGTGATGAAACCAGCAGCCTCATATGTTGCTGGTGGGACTAGAAGATGATGTAGACACTTTGGAAAACACATTCACAGTTTTCAAAAGAGGTACCACATAGCCTAGCAATTCTACACTAGGTACAGATCCAAGAAAACTGAAAATGTACATCCACACAAAAAACCTGTACACAGGGACGCCTGGGTGGTTCAGTTGGTTGAACAACTGCCTTTGGCTCAGGTCATGATCCTGGACATCCAGGATCGAGTCCCACATTGGGCTCCCAGCTCCTTGGGGAGTCTGCTTCTCCCTCTGACCTTCTCCTCTCTCATGCTGTCTCTCACTCATTCTCTCTCAAATTAATAAATAAAATCTTAAAAAAAAAACAAAAAACCTGTACACAAATACTCACAGCAGCATTATTCATGATAGTTCTGCAGCGAAATCAACCCAAATGTCTATACACTGACAAAGGATAAACAAAATGTGGTATATATCGACAGCATGGAGCATCATTTCCAACAATGAAAAGGAATTAAGTACTGATATAACATGTATGAACCCTGAAAACATACTAAGTGAAAGAAGCCAGTCACAAGAGACCATATGTTTTACAATTCCACATATATGAAACACTCGAATAAACAAGAGACAAGCTTAGAGAGACAAGTTTCTGCCAGTGGCTGGAGTGGGAAGGCATAGGGAGGTGACTGCTAAGGAGACATGAGGTTTCTTTTTGGCAAAATAAAATCTTCTAAAATGGACTGTGGTGGTGGTTGCACGATCCTGTGAACAGACTAAATTACTACTGAACTGTACACCTTAAAAGGGTGATTTTATAGTATGGAAACTGTATCTCAAAAACAAAACAAAACACATTAGGCCAAACGCAAAACAAAGTCACAGACGATGTAAAAACACGTAAGCATAGCTGTATTGCAATACAACTCTATTTACAAGGCCTATAGTTTGCCAATCTTTCTTTTAAACACTCATTAAAGGGGCACCTGGGTGGCTCAGTGGGTTAAAGCCTCCGCCTTCAGCTCGGGTCATGATCCCAGGGTCCTGGGATCAAGCCCTGCATCAGGCTCTCTGCTCAGTGGGGAGCCTGCTTCCTCCTCTCTCTGCCTGCCTCTCTGCCTACTTGTGATCTCTGTCAAATAAATAAATAAAATCTTTAAAAAAAAAAGATAAATCTACACATACTGTGGAAAGCTGTCCAAATTATGACAAATTCATATTTGAGAATACTGTATATATATATATAGTACGTTCCTATTTTTAAAAAATTATTTATCAAGTGATATAAATAAAATTTATATATATATAACTGTAATATAAACTGTATATAACTGTAAATATATATATAACTGTAAATAAAATTATGTATAATTACACAAATACAAATTGATAAATAAGGTAGTTAAGTGTAAGCGAAGGAAAAAAGTATCAAATAATATGTACCAAAATGCTTAACCATGGAAGAGGTAAATTTGGAGGGAGGCTACTTTCTTTTTTTTTTTTTTTTTCTTTTTCTTTTTATTTATTTATTTATTTATTTGGGAGGCTACTTTCAATTCCCACTTCAGACTTATCTCAATTATTAATTTATATAAATATATGCTCGCCCTTGTCCATTTTTATCTCATATTTTTAAATTATTCAAGGAATATGTGCCATTATATAGAAAATATCAATAAAAAATGGGTAACAGGGTTAATGCAAAGTGCTAACACAGGTTCTATCTGAGGCCCTGGATTAACTAGAGATTTTAAAGTTAGATGTATAGAATTCTGCAGTTTTCTAAGTATTTTTTACAATGATGAGGAAATTAAGACCTTCTTACAAAAAAAGAGAAACCAACCAATTTTCAGAGTCACTACTCTAGCCGATGTGGGGTCAGGTGAAGACTTTATCCTATCCAGGGAGATGGTATCTCTATGTCAGTTTGGAAGGAAGTATTTGATGAGAACATTTATTAGGCTTTAAGAAATATGTATGACTTGGGACATGAAGCAAGTCGGGGGCTTTCACCAAAAAGGAGTTAAGGGGCGCCTGGGTGGTTCAGTGGGTTAAAGCCTCTGCCTTCAGCTCGGGTCATGATCTCGGGGTCCTGGGATCGAGCCCCTTATTGGGCTCTCTGCTCAGCAGGAAGCCTGTTCCCCCCACCCCCCCGCCTGCCTCTCTGCCTACTCGTGATCTGTCAAATAAATAAATTAAAAATAAATCAATTAATTAATTAATAATAATAATAATGAGTTAAGTTCGTTTTCTCAATCCCTCACACTGCTTTCTGAAAGCAAAATAGATTCTTTGCTCTACGTTTAACCTTCATGAGAATCTTGTCCCAAGTACTTTTTAACTTACCTAGAATACAAAAGGCAGAGAACAAAGCCTGTCAGCCCAATGAACGTCTCTGCATCTACAAAATGCCCACTCTTTGCGGGTGGAGCAGGGGTAGGGACCACAGCAGTTGAATTCCCAGGAGCCAAGGTTGGCGCAGTCATGTGCGTGACGATGCTCCACAGGCCAGGGTTGCAGGAACGATCTGAAAGTGGGATATTTTTTACTGTCCTTAGTTAGAACTCCTCTTGTTCCGAGAAAGGATGTGAGGGAAGGGTTCACACATCATTCAGTCCTGATATAAAACATGGGGATGCCATACTTAGAAGAATCTGGAAACTCAGCAACTAGTTACACGTATTTGTGCTGCAATCAGTGACATAGTTTAAGGAAAAAACAAAAGACACACGACAACAAAGTACTTGCCAAATTCATGAATGTCAATCCTGATTTTACTGATCTTGAAGTTTAACTGGCAAATCTTTTTGGGTCTGTAGCTGTACAAAGGCTTTAACCATAGGGAAATTTTCCCTAGTTTTGTTTTTACAGTTAGAGAGTACAACAACAGTAAGTGAGTCATCGTTGGAGGATCTGGAATAACTGTTTTCCTTTAAAACAAGTCTGTAGAATACCATACTGAGTGAGACACAATGCAGTAATTATAAAGGGAAACTTCTTTCAGCCATTTCCTCTAGAGCCTGTAACACCAAAGTGAAATTCAATTACAACAATGCCACAAAGGGCCAAAACAATGTTGCCTTGTCCAATTCTTAACTAGTTTGACTTAGTCCAGGGAAAAGCCTAGACTGTATAAAGACTGCGGTCCTTTAGGCTGTCAGCTATGAAGAGCTATGGACAGACATGGAGAATAAAACTTGAAACGCGAGTATCTGCATCATATGATGAGCACCGTACATTTAAGCGAAGCCTTTTGTACGTTCTCCAATTTGCCATTTGTTCTAACTCCAGTGTTTGCACCTGCTGGAAGAGTGATTTCCTACTTTCTCTCAATCAAGTGCATGTACTACTGACATTCCCTTACCAGGTTCATTGGTCATGGCTGACCAGGTAAGGTACATGGTGTAGAGGGTGATGACAGAGGACTGCAGGAGACCAGACTGAGGCCTGTGTTCCTGTGGAATCAAAAAGAAAACAATGCCATGGGAACTGCAAGGCTGACTTTCTAAAACCCAGAGGACGTCCCTGGCCTCTCCCAACACCCCCCCCCCCACCGGCCCTGCCCCGAGATATGAACAACTGAGAACCTTCTGATTCTAATTGACAGCTGAAAGAGGATAAGTAATCTTTCAATCTGAGTTAACCTGAAAAAGAACCAAGAAAGAGGACTGTGTACTAGTGGTTCTTGAGGCATTTGACAGCCCTGGAATTCCCAAGTATCCCGCAGAGGCTGATTCACTTGTCCCTACTAGTTGTAGAAGCAAAGCTCCACAGCAGTGCTAACCAGCTGAGTGACCATCATCTCTCTGGAACTTCAGTTTTCTCATTTTTGAAAGGAGAGGTGTTCTACATTCTTTTCATATTTCTCATCTAAAACTTCATGAATTGGGGCACCGGGTGGCTCAGTCGTTAAGCATCTGTCTTTGGCTCAGGTCATGATCCCAGGGTCCTGGGATCAAGCCCCACATCAGGATCCCTGCTCAGCGGGGAGTCTGCTTCTCCCTTTCTCTCTGTCCCTCCCCCAGCTCATGCCCACTTGCACTCTCTCTCAAATAAATCTTTTTTTTTTTTTTAAGATTTTATTTATTTATTTGACAGACAAAGATCACAAGTAGGCAGAGAGGCAGACAGAGAGGGGGAAGCAGGCTCCCTGCTGAGCAGAGAGCCCAATGCGGGGCTCGATCCCAGGATGCTGGGATCATGATCTGAGCCGAAGGCAGAGGCTTTAACCCACTGAGCAACCCAGGTGCCTCTCAAATAAGTAAAGTCTTAAAAAAAAAAACCTCCATGAATTTTTTAAAGTATGGTATTTAAATGATGAAACTCACATGCATGAGTTTTGTTTTTTATATTAAAAGCAATGATTTTTTTTTTTAAGCAGTGATTTTCTAATTTAATCCCCCTAAAACAGCTTAGCTCATGATTCGTAAGAATCATTCTCCTAATATAAACTATTTTATAAGAGCTATAAAATTCTCAGGTTACCTAGGGTTTTGTTTGTTTTTTTTAATGATAGGGAAATTATTCACTTAATCATGATATAGGTGCTCAATGGCACATTTTACAGTTAATAAATTAGAATTATGAAGAACTTATAATATGGGAAAATGTTTAAGTGGATAAACATAAACTCACATAAAAGATTACATCAGCTTAAGTCTGGCAATAATTAAAAATTTTTCACAGGAGGATGTGGCTCAGTTGGTTAAGCGTCTGCCTTCAGCTCAGGTCATGATCCCAGGGTCCTGGGATCGAGTCCCACATCGGGCTCCCTGCTCAGCGGGGAGTCTGTTTCTCCATCTGCCTCTGCACCTCTCCCTTGCTGTACTCTCTCTCTCTTATGTTCTCTCTCAAATGAACAAATACTAAAAAGAAATTTTTTTTTCACGGAGGATAAAGCAGAAAACGATACCTGAATTTTTGGATGGATCGATATAATAGAAACCACAAAGCAAAGGATCAAATTAATACTGATGAAGAACTTGTTCTCTGCGCAGCCGTCCGGTCTGGTGTAGTAAGTGTACAGTAAGCCGGCAAAGACGACGGACAGAATGTAGCAGATGCTGGTGACAGATAGCAAAGCTGGAAGGAGGGAAACCCACAGGAATGCTCACAACTGTAACACACTTTTCAAATGAAGACCAATTTGCTTCTACTCCATATAAAAATAGAGACATTATTTTACTGTTACGGTGGTCAACATTTTACAGGGAAATTACAGAAGACCCAAGGATGACATTTTAGACAGCGCTAGAGGTGGCCTGGTGCTCAATTCAAGCAAGTGGACTTACTTTCTGGATTATCTACCTTGATTCCATGGGCTGAAAAACAAGCTAGAGTAAATTCGGCTAAATAATGTGCATTATAAGCTTTTCTTAGGAACTTGCAAAACTTGTAGGCCCTCAAACTGGCCCAGTTCCAGCAAGCTAAATGTGAGGGATGGTGTCAGCAGAAAACGACAGCCATCTTTTGTGTCATTAGTCTTCTGCAGCCACGGGCTACATAAGCCCGCTTCCTGTCCCGATGAGACCACCTCACTGTGGGAGAGTGGCGTATTTGCTATTTTCAAAAATAATATTCCTTTCTGTTCACATGGAGAGGCAACAATTAGCTATGTAACTCTGAAGATGAGAAAACATGGAAGAGTAACAGTATACTCAGACCAACTGTAGCAATGATGAGCTCGATTAACCTGTACTTAATTCAAGGCACAATTTTAAGAAAACCAGTTTCTACTTATAACCTCCATGGTTGCATATTTAAAATTAAATGATGTATATGATGTTGGTATACAATGGTATTGTATGTCAAAGTACTAGTACAGTTCTTAATGTTTTTCCATATGAATATGCAAGATTTCTCTACTTTTTAGTTATTTCAAAGGAGGACAAATCTGCAACTCATTATTAAATTCTTCTAAAGTTGAATGATTCAAGTGAATTATAAAAAAGGAAATAAACAGATTAAAAAAATAAATTTTTATGAGTCAGAAATGGGGAGGTGTTTCAGGATTTCCAACTTGTCACAATAAAACAATTTCTTAAATCTCATGCTAAAATAAAGAGTCATTATACATAACTGAAGTGACCAACAAAATAGGGCAATGGTTAAATAACTTAGGGTATACCACACCATGGAACCCCATGAAACTGTATACCATTAAGTGAGTTAACATGTATCTGTACTCACAGATATGTTAGAAAATACTCATATAGTTGATGAGAAGAGCGAGTGATGGAACAATGTATTATATGAACCTATTTACATCTAAGTAACAAAAACATGCTTATGTGCATAAATTATACATAAAGATCCAGTAATCATGGTTACATCTGGAGAGGAAGGTGGGTTGCAAGTGGGTGGAAATCTGCATGTTTTATTTTTTATTATTTTTAATCTGTGTTTATGGTGAACACAGTATTCACTTTTGGGGTTTTTTTGGCTTTGCTTTTGTTATTTTTTATTTTTTTAGTTTTTAATTTTTTTTTTTTGCATTAGTTATTTTTTAAAAAGCAAGCTAGATAAATAACAAAAAAAGAAAACCAGACAGTTTGATAATGTGTACTAAAAGCCTTTAAAATATCCATACCCTTCCACTCTTCTACTTTTAGGAATTTATTCTAAGGGAAAAAGCAGAAATGTGCTCAGAGACGTATTATTAGGTATTTACTGCCACATATTCACAGGCTCCTTCTAGGTTTTAAAAAAAGTCAAACTATAACCTATCCAAATGTATAACACATATAAAAAATTAATAAGATAAAGTATTCAGGGGCGCCTGGGTGGCTCAGTGGGTTAAGCCTCTGCCTTCAGCTCAGGTCATGATCTCAGAGTCCTGGGATTGAGCCCAGGCCCGGGCTCTCTGCTTGGCAGGGAGCCTGCATCCCCCCCTTCCCCGCCTACTTGTGATCTCTGTCAAATAAATAAATAAATATCTTAAAAGAAAAAAAAAAGATACAAGTATACATCTTCTTCAATGACTTTCTTCTATACATAGAAGATACATATGCAAGAGAAAAGACTGGAAAGATACAGACTAGTATGTTAACAGTAAGTATTAATTACCACAGAGTTGGGTAACAGGGAATTTGTTTTCTTCTGTGACTTTTGGCCGTTCAAGTTCTTGACACAAGAGGAGCTATCACGTTTAAAATGCGTGGGGTACAGGGGCTAGGAATTTCAACAACTATTGCTTTTTTTAAATGAAATATGGCTGGGTCATCGCCCCTAATAAGTACAGGATTCCAAATTCCCTCCCCATTATTACCAGCTATAAAACCTGTATTTCCACCCTAGAAATGTTAAGTGCCCCTTTTCCACCAGAAAGCTTTTATAAGGAGTGTGGGCCATACTCTGAAGAAAGCAGTAAGGACTGTTCACTTCTATCTGCTTGAGGGAGGTGGGCAGATGTCCTGAATGTATAATGCACCTGAGTTCCCTGTCCGTGGAAACACAGAAATCAAAACCAGAACTACATCACTAACACATTTTTCTCTTATCTGAACACATTTAGTTATGTTACAAATCGCAAAATAAATGAATTGAGAGAAGCCAATGATTTCTACAATCTGTGCTTCCCCCTTCTGGTAATGCATCTAATTCAGAATTGACTCAACTGGGAGACTACAGTTTTTAGAAAGCTCTAATTTGGAAGTTTACACACTTAAATCAATGGAGATGTTTACTGTATATCCTGCTTAAGATAGCATAATGCAGTATGGCTTTTACAGGTGAGTTCAGATACCTACCAGCATACCAGCACCTTGGATTTCCTTCTTCCATTCGATTTACCCATGACTCATTGCAAGAGTGAGCGAAGTCAACCAGAAGCACTAGCTGGATGAGGATGAACAAAAAGGCCCCGGCCATGCCCACAATGAACCAAGCTAGAACCCAAAAGAACAAAGTTATTTTTACCATAGGAGTAACATTTCAGATGTTATTACCCAATTTTAAAACAATTTCCATTCAATTAAGAGAGAGGTGGTAAAGACATATTTTGTCTCCAGCAGTACAGCAACATTATTCCAAACTCAAAGGCATTCTCTGAGAAGTCTGGTTGGGCTTCAGACCTTTTAAAGCTTGTTTACCTTGTGCCCAGGGTAGCCTGGGAGCTGACATTCCAAATGGTACAATAAGCCTTTCCCCCCACAAGGGAATAAAAAAATTACAGTGGAAATCCACAAATGTCACTTGATATTATGATAAAAAATGTGTATTAAGACAGGGATAGTAGAACACATATGAGTTACAGGTCCCCATGTTGACAAGCTCTCGGATTAACTTAGTACTGCCAAGTGAGGAGGTAAACTATTAAAATATTGGCAACATATGGTTCCAAAACAGCTAAAAAAAAAAATGGGCTGAATGCCTCCTGGGTTTAATCAAGTAATTACTCCCTTAATATTAGTATGAAGTCATATAATTGAACACCACCTCATTTAATTGCCAGTTCTGCAAAACCAGTAAAGAAATTGTAGCTTCAACACCATCATTTGTAGACTGTGTGTATATAATTAGCCTTCTTAGTAGTGAGCCGTACCTGTGGTGAAATGGCCCCCAGGGATGTAGAAAGAGCCAACCATGATACCAACAATGGCAGCAATTTTGAAGAACCAAAACCTATTAAAATATAAAAGTACATTTATGAAATGTTAATTTTTGCCCTTATACTGAGAAAAGTTAATTTCCGAAATGCAAAAATAAGGACTCAGTAGCATTCCCACCATGACTATCTGGGCTTATTTCTTCATTTGACATGAAACTGCTCCACTCAATCTTTCATACAATTTAAGGACAAATATTAGCCCAAAGAACAAATAATTCATAGACATAATAAGAGAAAAACATATTAACTTAGGAATTTCCCTACATTTAGCGATTAAAGATAGGAATTTTTCTACAATTCTGGAGTATTCTAAACGAACAATGTTAGCTACATATACAGCAATTAACTATTGGATCTAGGGATAAGTTATCACCTAATCCTTCTTTCTCAACATAGAACAAAGTGCCTTGTGCCCACAATCACACAGTTCCTCACTGGCGAAGCTAGGACCAAACCTGGCTTTCAGTCCATGATCTTTTTTTTTTTTATTTTTTTTTTTTTCAATTAACATAGTATTATTAGCCCCAGGGGTACAGGTCTGTGAATCACCAGGTTTACACACTTCACAGCACTCACCATAGCACATACCTTCCCCACAGCACATACCTTTCCTCTTTTTTTTTTTTTAAGATTTTTATTTATTTATTTGACAGAGATCACAAGCAGACAGAGAGGCAGGCAAGAGAGTGGAGGAAGCAGGCTCTCCACTGAGCAGAGCCCCCAACCCCCCATGCGGAGCTTGATCCCAGGAACCTGGGATCAAGACCTGAGCCGAAGGCAGAGGCTTTAACCCACTGAGCCACCCAGACGCCCCTTTCAGTCCATGACCTTTAAAGACTGCCTTGTATGGCAGAGTGGAAAGAATCAGGTTTTGGAGCTGGACAAACCTGAATTTCAATCCCAACTCCAACTCTCACTAGCTCAGAGATCTCAGGCATTTTATTTGACCTTTCTCAAATTTAGCTACTGCATCTATAAAAAGAGGATTATAATATGTATAAAGTGTACAAAACTCCCTTCAGTCTTCAAGTAAGAATTATGTGTCAAAGGGGAACTGGGGGCAGTCAGGAATGGGAAACGAAAGATTTGTAAATCCATGGCCCAAATATATCTAGTTTATCTTTCTGTACACTGTTTAATAAATCAGATACATTTTTATCTTTTAACAATAAAAAGTATACATGTTTGTGTGTATGCAGTGCCTAGCACAATCCTTGAACTGTTTCACAGGTGTCTGATAAAGATCTAGGAACTTGAACCAAGGTATTTTAAAAAAGGACAAGGGCACCTGGGTGGCTCAGTGGGTTAAGCCTCTGCCTTCGGCTCAGGTCATGATCTCAGGGTCCTGGGATCGAGCCCTGCATTGGGCTCTCTGCTCAGCAGGGAACCTGCTTCCCCCGGCTCTCTGCCTGCCTCTCTGCCTACTTGTGATTTCTCTCTCTGTCAAATAAATAAATAAAATCTTAAAAAATAATAAAAATAAAAATAAAATTAAAAAAAAAGAATAAGACTCTCCTTTTCCCCTTCAGCCCCTCTGTGCTACAGAACTCCAACTGAAAATGACACTCGAACAACCTCCCATGTACAATGGGTCAGAAATCTATGTGAGGCACTGATTCAAATACTCTAACTGCTTCCATAAGGATGGCAACATTAACTGCTCAAGGGGAGGATCTACACCATAATCTAACAAGTAAATAATAAAATTAATGTACATACCCATTGTGTACAGCTGCTCTGGGATCTTTACTTGTTTTTACTTTTAACATGAGCAGAGAGAAGACAAAGAAAAAGATGGCCAAGGCAAAGTTGATCCGATACACAGCTTTATAACCGACCAGAACATCACAATCTTTATCCACTTTTCTATCAGCCACATTGATTTTAAATCCCCCTTCACAGAATCCAGGTATCTGGAAAAAGCAATTTCAGTGTTACGGGAATATCCACATTTAAATAAATATTATATCCCATCGTAAGAAAGCCTGAATTTATACAACTGACTACTTCAACAAGAGTGAGTCTGTCCTGAGGGACTTTTCTCTTTGCCTTCCAATTCACTTACAATCTTGTCACCAAAAAGTATTAACAATTTGCATTTTGCAAATAAAAATGAAGTGTTCTCGTCTTTGCTTTTCTTACTGATGTGGTTATTTGCCATTCTGCCATGAATTTTCATGCTACAACTGATTCCTTCCACAGGTGTAGGGCTAGTCTAGGTCAAATGTTTAAATCTGAAACATACATGGGAAGATAATATTTTCCTGCCATTCTTTGAATATCTTTCTCTCAGTTGTTAGAGAAGAACCTGAACATGTTCTTTCTGAGTACCCTCATTTTTGGAAAAGGACTAAAACTTTCATATTCTATGTCTTGACCATACCCAAAAGTAATGTCAAAACCGAACAATTACAACGAACTTGATTGAGATTTACAACGGTAAAGAAATAAGAATGTCAATCACAACTGAAACTGTGCAAAATACAAAAATAATACAAATAACCAGCACCTTAAGTCTACTGTTACTTCTACTTACCTTCTTCAGCTGTGATTCCATCCCTTCTGTCAGCATGATACAGGATACAGCAGCGCCCAGGAAGAGAATGAAAGCATAGATGAGGCGCGTCACTGTGGAATTCTTACTATTGGGGCAGCAGCTACACAGCAGACATGATGCACCGCTGCAAAGGCAGGGAACCTGTAAAAAGCACACCACAGCCATTTGAGACCTCTTTCAGGGGACTCCTTCATGTCATAAGGGTCACAGAGTAGAAGATGAGGCAAATCAGGCTTTGATGGCTTTAAATGAGAGAGTTGTGGCTGGAGGAAGTGGCTAAAAGCGTGGGTGCTGGGGGCGCTTGGGTAGCTCAGTCAATCAAGTGTCTGACTCTTGATCCTGGCTCAGGTCTTGATCTCACAGTCATGAGTTCAAGCCCCACAATGGGTATGGACCCTACTTTAAAAAAAAAAAGGATGGGTTTTGGAGTCAATATTATTTCTGTTATTCTAACTCAGCAAGTTACATAAGCTAAGCTAATTTCTCCATCTGCAAAATAGACTGAATAACAGAATCTTCCTCCCTCAGACACTGCTGTATGGAACAGTGCCTAAAACATACGAGGAGCCTGATAAATGTTACTTATACAGAGAGCATATTTTATTTAAAAACAACATAAAAATCTACCTCCACTTGCTATTTAAGTAATCCTAGTTACCAAATCTGGTATTATAGCACCAAGTAACACTACATGGAAACCCTTATATACAATGATAACAAGAGCCATTCAGCTCAATTTAAGAGTAATCTGGAGATTCCTCAAAAAATTTAGACACAGAATCCACCACTGGACCCAGCAACTCCTCTCCTAAACATACACCCAAAAGAACTGAAACAGGTATTCAAACAAAAGCTCATACATCAATGTTCAACGCAGCACTATTTATAGTTGCCAGAAGGCAGAAATAACCCAAATGCCCACCAAGTGACAAATGGATACACAAAATGTGATACAGCCATATACTGGAATATTACTCGGTCATGAAAATGAATGAAGTACTAATACATGGTACAACATGGGTCAACCTAGAAAACAACATGCTAAGTGAAAGAAACCAGACCCAAAGGTCACATGTTGTATTTCACTTATATGAAATACCCAGAATAAGTAAATTCAGAGGCAGAAACCATTAGCAGCTTCCAAAGGTTGGAGGAGGAGGGACATGGGATGGAGAGTGACTGCTTAATGAGAATCAGGCTTCTCTCTGGGGTGATGAAAATGTTCTGGAACTACACTGATGTGATGACATCAACAACAGCGTAACACTGTGAATGTCCTAAATGTCATTGAATTATACACTTAAAAATGGTTAATTTTACCTCAACTGAAAAAAACAAACAAACCTGGATATCTGGTGAGCATTTCAGATAATGGCATAATCTTGAGTCGTTTTATGTAGGCTTAATTAGGAAAGTGCTCAAATTGCTTTTAAAGATGACATTAAGTCAAATTACAAAGTCAGGTGAAGTCAGAATCATCAGCAAAAGCAGATGTAAGTAATGGGGGATGCTGGTCTCACAGTACGGTCCCAGTCTTTACTTTTTATAGATGGTACCTTGGGGGACTTCATCATGGTTCCGTGTGATTTGGAACAAGATGCTAAGGTCATCTTAGCTTCAAAGCCCAGTCTGCTCATCTGTAAAAATGGGCATAACACCACCTACCTGAACAGTTACTATACAAAGAATGAGCTAATGTCAGGAACAGACAACACCTGGCATGCTGCCTGGCATAGCAGGGGCTCAATATATCATGGTAGCCATCAACATCTGTAACCACAAGAGCCATCGGAAATTGATTATCCAGTTTCAGTCTTCGATTCTTAACTACAATCTGGACCAAAAGACCATAATAGAGGTCTATAGCTGGCTGCAGACAGAAACAGGTTTTACAGCCAAAAACAGTGACACTGGGGCGCCTGGGTGGCTCAGTGGGTTAAGCCTCTGCCTTCAGCTCAGGTCATGATCTCAGGGTCCTGGGACTGAGCCCCGCATCAGGCTGTCTGCTCGGTGGGGAGCCTGCTTCCCCTCTCTTTCTGCCTGCCTCTCTGCCTACTTGTGATCTCTGTGTGTCAGATAAATAAATAAAATCTTTAAAAAAAAAAAAAGCAATGACATTAATTGCTTTACATTTATTTTGTCTGCATTCTCATACTCTTAACTCTATTTATTTTCTGGCCTATCAAATAATCTCACAATAACTGCTTACTGTTTGTTATGGGTTGAACTGTGTCCTCTCCCCACCTCCCCACACACAAATTCATATGTTTAAGTCCTGATCCCAAGTACCCTAGAGTGTGACCTTATTTGGAAATAGAGTCATTGCAGATGTAATTAGCTAAAATGATGTTATACCGGAGAAGAGTAGGTACCTAATTAAATATGACTGGTGTCATAAAAAGGAGAAATTGGGTATAGACATGGCAGCACAGGGAGAACACCAAGTGAGGACCAAGGCAGAGATCTGCAAGCCAAGGAATATCAAACCACCAGGAACTGGGGAAGAAGCATGGAACAGATTCTGCCTCATCACGCTGAGGATGAGGGTGTCACCCTGCTGGCATCTTAATCTTGGACTTCCAGCCTCCAGAAACGGAGAGACAACACACTTCTGTTGCTTGAGCCACCACCCAGTTTGTGGCTTTTTTTTTTTTTTTTTTAATCTAGCCCTAGCAAATGAATATAGCCATTTATTTGTTTGTAAGTATCATGAAAATCTAAGTGCCTTTTGGAGGGACCACCTACTGTTTTATCTCTTGAGCCTGTACAGTAGCTACTTAATCTGAGGACCAGAGCTGTCCTACTATATGTTATGTCACTTCCCTATCTCAGTAAGTAACAACTCTATTATTCTTTCTGTTACTCAGGCCAAAAACCTTGTCACCCTTGACGTTTTCTCTTTTTCCAAAACTCTCATCCAAACTGTCAGCACATCAGCTTTATCCTCAAAATATATCCAGAATCTGGGGAACATATCTAGCTCAGTCGGTAGCACGCACATACAACTCTTGATCTCAGGGGCGTGAGTTCAAGCCCCAAGTCCGGTATAGAGCCTACATAATTTTGAAGATAATAAATAATAGTTAAGAATAAAATAAATAAATAATAAAAAATAAGTATCTCCAGAATGTGACCACTTTCTTAGCACCCTTAGCTATCGTGTTGGTCCAAACCACTACTATCATCTTTTAAGCTGGATTAAATGCAATGACTCCTGTCTCACTCCTGTAGCCACATGAGCAGAACCCAGAGGTGGTATAAAGATTGTTTTAAGGTGAAGACATTTGAGATTCAACAGATACAGGGGAAAAAAGTCTTCTTGGAGGTTTCCACATGTGACTAAAAGCTAGAACTTCTGGGATATGAGGGTGCCATAAATTCTCTCTCCAAGGGAGTTTTATGGCCATAAAGAAGAAAAAGACCTCTGCAACTACATAAACAAGTACTATCACCAACTTACTTATCTCCTCTTTGTTCTTCCTAACTAGAAGACCTTTTCTTCCTTTTTCCTTTTCCCTACTAAGGTATATAATAAGCCCTATTTTCTACCATCCCTTTGCGTTATTCATCACTGAATGATGAATAACATCCTGCCAGTATGTGTGTAGCACATGTACATAGCTCTTTTTTCTCTCGCTAAGATTATCACTTTAATTCACAGGCCACTAACCCAATAGAGGAATCGAGCAAAGTTTTTTCTCCTCTACACTGCTTTACCCTTTCTTTTCTTTTCTTTTTTTTTTTTACCCTTTCTTTTCTATAGTCTGTTCTCCAACAACCACCTTGTTAAAACACAGGTCAGATCACATCACTCTTCTTTTCTATAATGGATCCCCATATCTGTTAAGAGTAAAGGCCAAGAGGCGCCTGGGTGGCTCAGTGGGTTAAAGCCTTTGACTTAGGCTCGGGTCATGGTCCCAGGGTTCTGGAATTGAGCCCCACATCAGGCTCTCTGCTCAGCAGGGAGCCTGCTTCCCCCTCTCTCTCTGCCTGCCTCTCTGCCTACTTGTGATCTGTCAAATAAATAAATAAAATCTTAAAAAAAAAAAAAAGAGTAAAGGCCAATACAAATATGATTTGTGAGCCTACATGATTTGGCTCCCTGCTACCTTTCTGACTTCATTTCCTATTTTTCCTCCCCTCACTCATCCTATTCTCTGGTACACTGCACTCTTTGCTATTCCTGTTGAATAAAGGGGATTAAAAATATAGAAAAGCAACTTACAGATAGAAATGCTTTGATGGCATGAATATAAATATTAGCGTTACATCAAAGGCAAAATGTGTTTCAGGTTATCACAGTAAGAAAGACCACTTTGTTTCAACTTACAAATTCACTCCTTAATTACCTTAACTGTATACTTTTTCCTAAATCTACTTTGCAAATAGTTTGACTTACTGCTGGACTGTAAAATTCAACTTACCTGGATTTGTTCTAATGTGACAGAAAAATTGTACAGCAGATGATAAAGGTAAAAATTATTTCATGAAACTTGTGTGTAAATGGGCATATTAAATCAGCTATGTAAAACTTATTTCTTACTTTGGGTCAAGGTCAAAAAATTGGAAAGCCACTGCTCTCAAGGAACCTGTAAATGACCAAATACCCTTTTGACTTAGGATCAACAACCTTAAAGAATGGAAAATACACTTTGTACTTTGTCCCTAAGAAATGGTAATGGAATGAGCTGAGATTGAGTCCTTGGTCAATTAAATCGTTGGAAAGTTATGAGACAAGAAGTGATTTAAAGAATCGTGCTCCTCAGGAGAAACTACATGAGGGAACTCACCATATTCTCTTCCACAGATCCTAAAATTTCCTTTTTAAAGTAAGGCATTTACAATCTACAAAGCGATTCCACCCATTTATTCACTTTATCCTCACAGCAGCTCTCAAGAGGAGGAATGCTGGGGTTATTAGCTTCATGTCACGGGAAGCCAGAGATAAATGCCTTGGACAAGTCCCAAAATGTTCACGCCATGGCTTCCAATTTTAAATAATAATCCACAAGGCCTTCTTTCCTTTGCACCAAAACTGCACACAAGCCTGGGTTAAAATCCCAAATCTCCCACATAGTCTCTAGCAAAGGCAAATCCATGCTCCGGGATAAAAATATCACTTAAGCCGCCCCAAAATTAAACGACGCCACCTTATGTGGGTACTTCGAAACGAAGCAGAGCGCCCGCGCCCCGGAACTCTCATTCCGCGGTCCGGGTTCCAGCTCCAGAGGAACCCAGAGGCCGGAAGCCTCGCGGGGGCGGGGCAATCGAAATTGTAAACAATGACGGCCTGGCCTCCGACGTCCCCCCCAAACCCGGAAGGCGAGCCGCCCGATCCCGATGCGGGGGGGGCCGGGGGCATCACGGATTTTGGTCTGCGCCTGGGATACTCTCTGCAGCCCAGGACCCGTCCCCCCAAGCTCCCGGCCAAGGCCCGATCGCGTCTGGGCTTGGGTCTCCCTATCGCCCTCCCCCAAACGACACGTCCGACGGAGACACCAGACCCCGAACCCACCCAGCTGGCGAGGGAGAAGACGCCCAGCACAGCCCCCATGGTGACGCTGGTGATGCAGGCGGCCGGTCGGAAGGCTTCTAGCGCGGTGGTAACTGCCAGACGGGCGTCTCCTCAGAAACGCGACGTTTTTCTCAGGCCGGAAACGCGCGGGTGGCGTCATTGCGTGGCCCCGCCCACCGCCCTAGGCCGCCGCTGCCAGGAAAGCCTCTGTTATTGGCAAAGGTAGAAGGCGGGGCTAAATCAGCAACAGGACGAGGGAGAAGGTGGGGCTAAATCGACCAGACGCCTAGGAGGAGGCGGGGCTAAACCCGCCAGGAGGGGCGGGAGGAGGCGGGGCTAGAATAGCCTGGCGCGGACGGAGGAGGCGGGGCTAACCGACTCGCGGGGAGGTGGGAGATGGGGCGAAAGCAATCCAGAGCTGCGGAGCTGCGAAGGCTTTATTCCTTCACCTCACCTGTATTCCCTTGGCAGCTCGTTATGTGTGGACATCTGACGTACAGAAGTGCTCAGGAATTTACGGCCTACTTGAAAAAAGAGTCTGACAGTGAACACACATGCACTACGACACATTGTGATGAGTACCAGGAAGTAGTATGAGGGACCACCCTTTAAATAAAAGTTTATTTAATGAAAAAAAAAAAAGTTTATTTAATGCTTACTGTGTGAGGGAAAAGTAATGTCGCTGGGGGGCGGGGGGCAACCCCGGAGGGGTGGGGTTTGTTTTTTTTTTTAATATTTTATATCATTTATTTGGTAGAGACGTGAGAGAGGGAACACAAGCAGGGCGAGTGGGAGAGGGAGAAGCAGGTCCCCCGAGGAGCAGGGAGCCCGCCCGATCCCAGGACTCTGGGATCATGACCTGTGGGGAAGGCAAACGCTTAAGGACTGAGCCATCCAGGCGCCCCCCTGGAGGGGAGTTCTGGGAATTTATATTTAGTCTGAAAACCAAAAGATGAGTCCAAGCTAATCGGGGAAGGATGGGCGTTGTTTCTGAAAATGAGGGGTATACATGCCACTCGGGGTACATGAACACATTAGCTAGCACCCATGGGCAGAGTCAGGAAGTCCTGTTTCAAACCAAAGAGAGTTTGAGACTAGGACTTAACATACTTCTAACATTTGCTTATCTCCATTTTTGACAGAGCGAAGGCTTCGTTTTCCAAATCTCTCCAAAAGGTAAGCCCATCCACAGTTAAATAGCATTTTTTGTTTTAGGGTTTGTGTGTGTACTTGCAGAAATTCTTTGATTTCTCCCAAGAAGTGTTACTGAACCCCAGGTTGGCTTCCCGTGGCTCCAAAGGCCCGTACTCAAGAGAGTTTTGCTTGGAAAGGAGTAAGAGCTTTATTCAGGAGTCTGGCCACCTGGAGACAAGGCACAGTCTTGTCCAAAGGCCAATTCCGAGGTTTCTGCCTGTACCAGGGACTTATAAAAGGGTTTAGGGCAGTTAATCAGTAAAGGGAGTGCAGTGGCCCCAACATTTCTTGATTACGTGCAGACTCAATGATGCCGGGTTGCAAACGTTATCGCAGTGCTGGGAGGTTGTGCAAGGGGGTTCTGGTTCCTTAGTTCCCGGGGTTTGTGCAAGAGGGTCTGGTTTCTGTTTTGTAAGTGAGGTGCAGATGTACTCTGTTCTTTCTAGGAAAGAATGCACGATCTATAGATACACAAAAAAGGGTTAGTTAATCAGTCATTCAGGCTTAGGGTGTGTGCTGAAGTTTATTTAGATTACTGGGGTGGCTGGAGGGGCGGAGGCAGCTTTAGCAATGCTGGTCTTTCATTTAAGAAGTGATGGAAATTCAACTTGGTAAATTTAAGTAAAAAATGAGCCTCTACTTAAAGAAAAAGTTTTGAGATATATACATCAAAGTGCAGGTAGTATGCAGCTATGGCAACAATGATAAGAGTGTGATACAGATGACCTTTTAAGAAGGGAACATTTACCTGGGAATATAAAAACCTGTAGAGTTTGGAATCTTGGAATATTTAGGTTGGAAGAAGCCTGAGTAATATATTTGAATCTGTTTTTTTACAGAAATGGAAAAGGCTCAAAGTGCAATGGTTCACCCCAGGCAGAGGAAGGAGAATTACTCAAGCTTTCCTAATTCCCCCCTGAGCCTTTCACCTCACCACCCCCTCCCCCAACCCCTACCACCAAATACCTGCTCAAGTCAGGTTGCTTTGCAGTCACGGAAAGTAACCCTTCCAGGTAACTGTGGAGGCCAAGAAAATTAAGGCCATCCTACCTCAAGTTTAGCTGATGTGGGAAACAGAGGCAGAAGAAAATCATTAAAATTCCTTACATACTGACAAGCCCTTGAAACAGACAGAGTGGCTCTCCCCTGGGGACTTAACTGCCCTCACCTTGAGGTTTTGCTAAGGACAGTCCTAGCCTGACTGACCCCCTACCCCGACAGGTCCCACCAGGATCCTGTAAGTCTACCTTAGGAAACTTTATTTCTAAACCTCCAAGATAGTGTCAGCAATCATTCCCAAGCATATGGCCCACTGATATACATCTAAACGGTCTCACGGGAAGATTTTTACTACTGGTAATAAATAACCTTTCTCCCAACAATAGCTAGCCCCTCAAGGTCCTGGAGACCTTGCTTCCAAAAATCCTTGGGAGACTTACATCATCCATAATCCCCTTTGTCCTCACCCACCGCCAAGTCCACCCCTACTCTGCCTTTAAAAACTCTGACTGTAATCTGGTTCGGGGTCCAAATCCCTACTCCGCTGTGCCGGGTATACTTGGGCCCAAGCTTAAGCTTGTCAAATAAACCCTCATGTGATTGCCTCGGTGCTTGGCTCCTTGGTGGTCTCTCAGACACGAAATCTCGGGCATAACATTAACCCTTAAAATCCTTACGTCTTCCTGTTTGGATACTGCTGGACTGGGCTGAAGAAACCTAAGACTGTGATAGAGTCCACGATCAAATCCCATCAGGAACATAACCTGTACACAAAAAAGAATCAGATTTATTTAGCTTGTTGGGCAAGGGCAAGGGAGAATTCACATTAGAGGAAACATGAGGTATCTTCCTAAAAGGGAATTGGGAAGAGCTTATTGTAGGATTTGCGTTTGTGCAGGGTATCTGTAAGGAGGGTTTAAGCAAGTGGAAAACAGTTTTGAATTGGATACAGTCAAAAAGCAGGAGCAATTCAATGGGTAGGGATCCTACTGTTTTACCTAGGAGCTGGGAGGATTGAAGTGAGGCCAGAGTTAAGATTGAGAAGGAAGCAGGACACTCTCATGTTAGATGAGGAGGATGTTTTCATTATTTGTGGTTCCACAGTGGCCTTGTCCTTGCCTTGTTCCAACAGACTGGCCTTACCTGTTACTTGTTTATATTCTGTGAGCACTGTTTACGTTCAGTGAGGAATATTAGGTCTAGCTGGCAGTAGAAATTTCATTTTCCGGGGGCGCCTGGGTGGCTCAGTGGGTTAAAGCCTCTGCTTTTGGCTCAGGTCATGATCCCAGGGTCCTGGGATCAAGCCCCACACCCAGCGCTCTGCTTGGCAGGGAGCCTACTTCCCTTCCCCCTCTCTGCTGCCTCTCTGCCTACTTGTGATCTCTGTGTGTCAAATAACTAAATAAAATCTTAAAAAAAAAGTTTCATTTTCTGGTCTGCACCATTCTGTCAGTGGGACCCTGTCCATCTCTCGGTGTTTCTGACCCTAAATTGTTGAGTGTTCCTCCTCTAGGTGACAAAAGTGAGGAAAGTGGATCACCTCCAACTTCCCACATCATGCAGGAACCACATTTCCTCTAGGGTGTGACGCTCACTGCAAACCAAGGTAGCCCCTCCTATCTTTGCATGTTGATTGTCAAAATTAGGTTGTTTTTTTCCCTCTAAGAGGGAAATTTTTCCTCTACCCTCTAGCTTCAGAGATGGGGCTGAGTAGGCCTGGAGGCTTTTATACCTTTCTGACAAAGGATGATAAATTTTAAATTTGTAGAGAAGTGATAAGATAATGAAAAGGAGTTTAGGGTGTTAGGGAAGCGGACTGTGGGAAGGTAAATACACCCAGGAAACTAATGGGAGATAAGGATTGTTTTAGTACTACTATGGATTGTTATGTAGATTCCTCTCACTGATAAAAGTCTAAAGTTGGTTATCTCCTGTGATTAAATTCTGCTTTTCCTGGTGAAGAGGACGGGAACTACACCTTCATATATAGGAATTTATAGGAGTGAAGGCGAGAACTTTTCTGTGTCTACTTTAAAAATGCTTTCAGCTCAAAATAATCTTTATGCTAAAGTGGAATATTCTGATTTGTTACATTCATATATATTGTTTGAAAGGATAATACATGTACGTGGTTTTTAGAACTACTGCATAAAAGAACATACAGTGAAAATGTTTTATCTTACCCTCTCATCTCCCAGATCTCTTTCCAAAGTTCATATTGCCTATGCCAATCTTATATGTATTATGTCATTCCCTTTTTACATGTGGTAGCATTCTAACCACATAGTGGTGCATGATTGCTTTCTTTCCACTTAACTTTTTTCATTTATTCAATAAATATTTATCACGCTCTTACTATGTGCCAGGCAGTTCCCAGTGATGAGAAAGCAGCAGGGAACTGTTATGCCTGAGTTTTCGCGTCTGAGAGACCACCGAGGAGACAAGCACCGATGCAATCACACGAGGGTTTATTTGACAAGCTTAAGCTTGGGCCCAAGTATACCCGGCACAGCGGAGTAGTGGAGTTGGACCCCGAAACAGATTACAGCCAGAGTTTTTAAAGACAGAGTAGGGTTGGACTCCGCGGTGAGCGAGGACAAAGGGGATTATGGATGGTGTAAATCTCTAAGGACTTTCAGAAGCAAGGTCTCCAGGACCTTGAGGGGCTAGCTATTGTTGGGAGAAAGATTATTTATTACCAATAATAAAAATCCTCTAGTGAGACCCTTTAGATGCATATCAGTGGGCCATATACTTGGGAATGATTCTCGATACTACCTTGGAGGTTTAGAGATAAAGGAATTGTTAGGAATCCACCAGGATATGGGAATCCTGGTGGGACCTGTCGGGGTAGGGGGTCAGTCAGGCTAGGACTGTCCTTAGCAAAACCTCAAGGTGAGGGCAGTTAAGTCCCCAGGGGAGAGCCACTCTGTCTGTTTCAAGGGCTTGTCAGTAGGTAAGGAATTTGAATGATTTTCTTCTGCCTCTATTTCCCACATCAGCTAAACCTGAGGTGGGATGGCCTTAATTTTCTCGGCCTCCACAGGAACAAAACAAAATGCCTGCCCTTAGAAGAGCTTCCAGTGTAATGAAAAAAGACAAGTAATAAATATGTCAGATACTGACAAGAGCTGTGAAGAAAAGTAGGCAAAGAGGTGAGGAGAACACAGAGTTGGTGGGGCCCTGCTTAAACAGAGTAGTCAGGGCAGGTGTGTTCGAAGATCCGATACTTGAACAGAGATACTAAAGAAATGGGAAAGCAAGCTGCAGCACTGTCTGGAGGAAGAGTGGTCCTAACGCGGAACAGCAAGAGGAAAAGCCATGAAACAGAAGCACGTAGTAAGTAACAAAATTCAACCAAAGTACATCTGAAGATCTAATTGGCTTTATTAAGAGATTCATCAATCCAGGAGCACCCATCTAGCAAGTAGAAAGGCACTCCCAAGGAGTTAAACAACATGGAAACTTTTATGGAAGGAGAGTGAGAGCGAGAACGTCATTAGTAAAAGAAAAGGATTGTTCTAGGCAAGGCCATTTTCTAAGGGGAAAGCCTGTTGTCTTATGCAGATTACCTTGTCCTTCTTTGGGGGATGGAAAGGGCGCAGGTGGCAGACACTTCCGTGAGGATTGAAAAATTCCTGGCTGACTGGTTAAGACTATATCTCTGGGGGAGGTTGAAACTGCAATTAGATTACGTATTGAGCACCATTTGGGAATTCTAAATGACACCATTTCTGTGTAGTGTGTGTGTGTGTGTGTGTGTGTGTGTGTGTGTGTCTGTTTAAACACATGCTTTACCTAAAAACAAGGCCAGTGTGTGTCTGGAGTATGAACAAGAGGGAGAATGATGACAGATGAAGCTGAACGTGGTTACTACTCTGGATTTTATTCTGAATGTGACACAGGGATAAGTGTTGAAAGGTTTTGAGCAGAGGAAGGACATGATCAGGCTCGTATTTTAAAAAGGACATTTTGGCTGCAAGGTGGAAAACAGACTGGGGGCAGGGTTGGGTAAGGCTGGAAGTAAGAGTAGAAGCAAAGACAAGACTAGTCAGACCACTCATGTAAGCATAGCTTGAAGATGGGTCTTTACTGAAACTATAGCCACATCTGTACCTACTTTCTTTAGTCTCTCTTAATTCCTGCTTGTAGTTATTCATTTTATGGGAGCAATGGATATCCTTTGTGCTCACCTTCCAGTATATCTGCAGGATTATTTCAAGAGGTATAATTGCTGGTCAGGAGCTAAAGTAAACTTGCCATATTGAAATGAGATCTGATGATCTAATTCTCACCTTGAGCCCCAATAAACAAGTTTATTCATTCTTTGCCACACGTCCCCGTCTGAGATTAAATGGAAATGCATCTGTCACTCCTCCCACATCAGTTTTCTCGACTTTAAATAGTCCCAGGCTAGCAAGCTTCTGCCTATGGCCCTGTTCTCTTCTCGAACGGTTCCGTATCTGGTTACAGAGAGAGAAACTGAGGCAAAGGCAGGCTCCGAGGTACAAGTCCCCACCCCTCCCCCGCCCTGCTGCCCCCGTTCCCCTCAGTATTCCTTTCCTTTCCCCTTCTCCCGGGGCCAAGATCCAGGCTGCCAAACCCCACCTTGGTCCCTGGCGGCTCAGGACCCCGACTCCCCCCTCCTTTTCCCTTCTGCCGCCGCTCGGAGGCCGCAGAACGGGACGCGAACTCTCCCGGTCCCTTCCGAGCCGCCGTAGCGCCCGCCGCGGGAGTTCGGCAGCTCCGGTCGCCAAGGCAACGCGCTCCGCTGAGCGCTGCGGGCGCCAAGCAGCCCGGCGGAGGCGCTGCGGGCCGGCGGCCCGGGCTCGGCGAGGCGGCGGAACTGCAGGTGAGCAGGGCCGAGCGGGCAGTCGCGACCCAAACGCGCCGCCCCGGCGTCGACTCGTCGCCGCAGGCCGGCGCTCGGGCGCGGGGGACCCGCGGGAGGGAAGCTGCGGCCAGAGCTTTATCCCCTCCGCGGCTCCCGGGCGGCGCCCCCTCCTGCTCTTTAACCCCGCTCGGCACTGGCTTGGTGTGCGCTTTAGGCTGTTTGCTTATTTGGGGCCCATTGCATGGCTTTAACAGAAAGTTTCTTAAAAAAAAAAAAAGAAAGAAAGAAAGAAAGAAAAAAAAAGAAAGGAAGAAAAAAAAAAAGAACCCCCCCCCCTTGTTTGGGGCTCGGGGAATAACTCAAAACCGCAGAAAATGTGTGTCCGTGCGACTCTTCTGGGACCAGAGAGGATTGACTTCATTGTGCATCAGTTTTCCCATCTGCTAAATGGGCATGATAATGGTTGTCTTATAAGGCAAATTATATTTAAAACCTTTGCAGGTAAGTCCTCCGTATCTTGGAGCTTTTATCATTACAACTACTACAAGGAAGTCCATCACTGAGCTTGTATTTATTGTATGGCAGGGCTTGGGGTGATTGCCAGGGGTAAAGTGAGTGAGGTATCTTGTCGTCAGGGAGCTCTAGTTTTACAGTAGAAATAAGAATTCATTGCGATTTGAGCCATGGTTTTGGACTTACAGGGGACTGAACGCTTAGAGAAGGCATTTTACGTAGATTTCAGGGGCTGAAGCTAGGGAGGGGGGTCAAAGGGAGATTCTAAAAGATGACTTTCAAAATGAGACATGAAGGCTGGTGGTGTATTGGCCAGGTGAGGCTGGTGAAATGCACAATGTTCTAGGCAGAGAGAGCCTTATGTGCAAAGCCCAAGGGATAGAGTGCAGGCTTATTGGGCCTTGGCAAGGATTTCATAGGCTGGGTAGAGACTGACTCCAAGAAGCTGAAGTGGTCTGACTAGACTATGTTTCAGAGAGAAGTAGGTGCCCCTTCCGAAAGACTTTCCTTGTATCTCCTTGTAAGTTTCGAAGAGTTTGGATTTTAGCTTGGGGGCATTGGGGAGTCATCAAGGATTTTAGGCAGGCAGTGTGTGTATGTTGCATGTGTTTGATCAGAGGTATGGTTTTGAAAGATCAGGGTTCCAGGGGTTTTTGTTGTTGCTGTTCTCTCGTGGTCTTCATGCCTCCAATCTGTTTTTCACACTGCAGCCATTCATTTATGGCGATTCAAAAAAATATTTCTTAAAATATTTATTTATTTACTGAGCGCCTGCTATGTGCCAGGCATTGTGGGAGCAGTAAGGACTCAGATCCTTGCCCTCATGGCGTGCATTCCAAACACGTTCCAAGGTACATTCGTGGGGTACAGATATGAATCTGGTACAGCTGGAACTTAATATTGGAAGAAATTTTAAAAAAGAGAAAAGAAGAAAAAAAGAAAGGCCTAGATCATTCAAGGCCACTGTGTTGCACACTCTCGGAATTGGAAGAAGAATTCACTTAGATTATACTCAGAAGGAATGACTAGAGAAGTAGAAGGAAAACTAGGAGAATGCAGTGAGGAAAGCCGAAGGAAGAGGTTAATTTTGCTGGATGCTGCTTAGGTTTCAAGTAAAAGAAGTTAAACATTAAAACGTGTCTTTCGGGTAGATGAATATGGAGGTCACTGGGGACCTAATTGAGCAGATTTGGTGAAGTGGTGGGGGTGGAATCTAGAATATCGGCAGCTCCCAAAGGTTCAGTGTAATATATCAGTGGGATGAGGAGAGAGTGGGATGTGAGAAAGTAAAGACAAAGTGTAGGCAGCTCGAAGGAGTTAGACTGTGAAGGGAGAGCGAGAAGGATGGAGAGCGACGGGAATAAGGTGGAGTCTTAAGCACGAGAGAGACGTGAGCAGATTTAAAGGCTGATGGCAAAGAGCCAATAGTGAGAGGAAAGGCTGAGAAAATCCAGATGAAAGGGGCAAAACGATGGCAGTCCTTTCCTGAGGAGGAAAGAGTGGGTGATGTCTACAGCACAGATCCTTCATGAGGAGCCTGACGGCTTCTCCAGAAACAAGGCAGTTGCCGACAAGGAGTGCATCCGTGTAATCCAACAACAAAAAATAAATAAAAGGTGTAAGTAAGTGTGGAGGGAAAGTTATATTTTCATTATTGTCAGATAGTAGACACTTATTGAACTAATATGTGTTAAGTGCTTTTCGTGTACTTGTCTCCTTTAATAATATGATCTTGACAACAATCCTGTGAGATAACCTCTAATAGGATTCCCAGTCTATGGGTGAGAAAATTGAGGTGTAAAATGCTTACTCCAGGGGCGTCTGGGTGGCTCAATCATTAAGCGTCTGCCTTTGGCTCACGTCAGGAGCCCAGGAGGATTGAGCCCCGCATCTGGCTCCCTGCTCAGCGGGAAGCCTGCTTCTCCCTCTTCCACTCCCCCTGCTTGTGTTCCCTCTCTTGTTGTCTCTCTGTCAATTAAATAAATAAATGAAATCTTAAAAAAAAAAAATGCTTACTCCAGGTCATATAGGATTTGAATCCAGGTCTGCCTCCTGAGCCCAGAGCTTTTACTCTTAATCACTGTGTGGACAATATATTGTCTACCTGTGACCTGCTGAGAAGATTCAAGAGAATTAAGTTAAAAATAATTAGGTATAATGAGGTTAAGTAAACAAGCAAGTAGAACGTAGACAAAAAGCAATAGCTTTATAGAATAGTAATAGTAATAGTCACAAAATGTAACTGTAGGAGACATGGGAATGACAACATGAAAAATAAATACCTGGGAACAGACTTTCAAATAAATGTTCCCATACTAGCTACACAGAGAACAGGAGTGGCTCGAGGGGAGGACACTGGATACAGATGGGTGTTTGGTTAAGGAGGAGGTATTTTTGTTTGGGAAACTCAGGGTGTTGATACCAGAAACAGGGCACATTTAAAAAAAAACAAAACCAAAAAAAAATGTCTATCATAAGACATGAGAAAATATGCAAGATGTTGACTGTGATGTTATTATTATATGAAAAGCTGCAGACAGACTGGTTAAATTATGGTGCAGTCATATATATACTATCAGCCATTAAAAAAGAATGAGGTGGGAGCTATATACATGAGAAAGATGTCTACATCTTATGGTTTAATGTGACAAGCTCATTATGGTACAGTTGTGTTCTCATTTTTGTTTTTTTTAAATGTATAGATACACATTTATAGGAAAAATATGTAGAAAGGTTAGTTCTTTAAAAAAATTTTTTTAATTTTTTATTGTGGTAAAATACCCATAACATAAAATTTACCATCTTAAACATTTTTAAGTGTACAGTTCAGTACTGTTAAGGATATTCTCATTGTTGTACAACAGATCTCCAGAATTCTTTCTTCTTGTAAAACTGAAACTCTATATCCATCGAATTTCTCATTTACCGCCCTGTCCCCCAAGCCCTGACAGCCATCCTTCCACTTTCTGTTTCTATGAATTTGACTACTCTAGATACTTTATATAATGGGATCATATAATATGTTTTTTGGAACTGACTTATTTCACTTAGCATAATGTTCTCAAAGTTCATCTGTGTTGTAGCCTGTGTCAGATTTTGTCCCTTTTTAAGGCTGAATAATATTTTATTGTAGGTATATATACATGTTGTATATATATTGTATGTATAAACATTTTGTTTATCCATTCCACAGATGGGCACTTGGGTTTTTTCTACCTTTTGGCTGTTGTCAGTAATGGTGCTTTAAACAGGAGTGTACTAGAAAGAGAAGTTCTGTATGTTGTGTCAGGAGATCATGGGAAGACTTTTATTCCTTTCCTTATTGCCTTATTTTTCTTTTTTTATGAGCATGAATTGCTTTTGTAATCAGAAAAAGCAATAAGGATATGTCCTGTTTGGGGAAATGGGGTAGTAAAGGCAAAAAAAATAAGGGGGGGTCCTTGATCATGGACAGTGGAAGCAGGAATGGAATGGAGAGGGCAGATTTGAGAGACATTTCAGGAGAATTAACTAGAAGGTATAGGAGAGGAGAGTGGAAGACTGACCGTGCCAGTGGTAAGAAGGGACATCAGTCTCGGAGGGGCTTAGACTAAAGGCAAAAGGGAGGATGTCAGGCTGGAGAGGCACCTGAGCCTTTGTTTAGGAATTTGGACATTTTCCTGAAAGCAGAGGGAAGCCATTGAAAGGAAGGGAAATGACTTAATCGGAACTGGGTTATAGAAAGATCACCCTGATTCCCTCCAACCCATTCTGCAGGCTGAAGCCAGATAGTGCCAAGTTTCCCTTTGTGTGACTTAGGCTTGGACCTCTCCTTATTTCCTTTTATTTAAGATGAAGCATTGGTGCTGAAAGATATATATCTACTCTCCTAAAAGCACCTGGAATATTTTAAACAAAGGGCCGTGTAGATTACATTGATTTCTAATTGTGTTCTGTTTTATCTCAATGACACAGTCTCCTGTAAATTTATTTTCTACCTTTAGCAGAGGAAGTATGAATAATTGGGGAAGTAAACAAGAAATGAAAACAACTCGTTAGAGAACTTCGATATATTGCTAATAAGTTTTGACTCTCCTTTGGGAGAAAAGGGCCAGTGTTCAGCAAACACTGTTATATTAAGGAGATAGAACAAAACAAAAATTCTGGAAAATTCTAACAGACTCAGCCAATTACCTATTTCTACTCTGACAAAACTGTCATCAGTAAGGGCTGGATTTTCAAAAGAGGTGAACCCATGATCTCATTTCTTTCCTCCTAACAATTGTGTGAGGCAAGGATTATCATCCCATTTTCAGATGACAAAATTGAAGATCAAAGGATTCAAGAGACCTCCAAAGTCCTACATCTACTAAACCCTGGAGTTTGAATCCAGGTTTTCTTTTCTTTATATATTATAGTTTCTTTCTTTCTTTTTTTTTTTTTTTAAAGATTTTATTTATTTATTTGACACAGAGAGATCACAAGTAGGCAGAGAGGCAGGCAGAGAGAGAGGGGGAAGCAGGCTCCCTGCTAAGCAGAGAGCCCGATGCTGGCTAGATCCCAGGACCCTGAGATCATGACCTGAGCTAAAGGCAGAGACCCAACCCACTGAGCTACCCAGGCACCCCTATAGTTTCTTATTATGGAAAATTTTAAACATTTACAAAAGAACAAAGAATAGTTAATAAATACCAGTATACTCATACCCAGTAGTTCTCAGCATATGGTTAGTTTTATTTCATCTATAATGCCCACCCGCTTCCTCCCTTGGATTTTTTTTGCACCAATTATTTTAAGGGAAATCTTAGCCAATATGTCATTTTATATGTAAATGCCTCAATATGCGTCTAAGAGAGAAAGGACTTTTCCTCCCCTCCTTTTTTCTCTATCATTACAATACCACTATCACACATGAAAAATGAACAGTAGTAATTCCTAAAAAATAATATTTATTTGGTAGTCAGTTTCCTCAACTCTCTCATAAATGTCTTTTTACAACTGGCTTATTTAAATTTGGATCCTAACAAGGTCCACCTATTACATCTGGTTGGTTGTCTCTTAAGTCTTTTAATTTATAGCAATTTCTCCTCTTTTTGTTTTCCTCCTTGCCTATTATTTGTTGAAAAAAACAGGTTATTTGTCCTGTACAACTTCTTACGTTCTGGATTTGCCTGATCGCATCCCTTTAATGTGTCCTCCCTTCCCTTTATTTTTGTGGCTGTTAAACTTTATAGGTGGTGCTGTGTATCTCATCAGCAGGCAACAAAGTCTAGTTTTCTCATTGGGTGTGATTTTAAGATTGATCGGGGGTTCAGGTATTGTTAGCATGGTCCACCCATTATAAGTCTCTCATCAGTCTTTTACAGAATGGTTTTAGCGTCTATTAATGGTCATTGTCCTGATCTATTATTTCTTTAGGGGTTGGAAAATGAACCTAGGTTTTCTGATGCCAAGTCATACGCTCTGGTAAATCCCACTGTCTCCTTGTTAGAGGAATGTTTTGCACACTGTCCCATATTCGCTGCTCTGATAGGTGGAGAAGAATCCCTCAATTAATAATTCAGCTTAATGCATTTTGTTAACAAATAGAGCCCATATGCTATGTCCAGTAGTGGTTGCTTATAACATTGCATTCCTAGGTCGGTGTTACATGTTGGCAAAACTACGGGGTGCGGTGGAAAGGCTGCCTATACCAGTGGCTTTTAAACCACACATTGTTACACATTAGTATGGTAAAGAATTATTTGGGGGGAGACGTTCCAGCATTTTTTTTTTTTTTTTAATGAAAAACCAGACTAGAAAGAACAACAACAAAAAATTCAGAGTGCATCTTATATAGTAAGAGTAACCTTTGATTTGTAAATTTTTTGTTTCAGCTCTTTTTAGGTATGTCTGAGCCATGGTATAGAATGTAATTCCTATTGAGGTCTTGGTCAAAACCACATTGTTCGAGTGTTCAGATGACCGCCCTGAGACATGGCAGGTTTCTCAGTCAAGGATTCAATTATGTTCCAGCATACTGCTTATGAAATAGTACAGTATATTGATTGATTTTAGAATTTCCTCTGAAGGTTTTTTTGGGTGACTGCCAGTTCACCAAAATTACATTACCCCAGTGACCTATCCTCTAGTATTCAAGCTGAAGAAATGTGAACTCTTCAGGGATTTTTTTTTTTTTTTTTTTAATATATTCTCCTCTACCCTTGAGGGTAATGTAGTTGCTTCCAGTCAGCCCTGGCATCCTTAAAAGTCATGCTGGAGGGGGAACCTGCTGTCTCAGTCAGTGGAGCTTGGGACTCTTAAACAGGTTGTAAGCTCGAGCCCCATGTTGGGGTAGATACCACTTAAAACTAAAATCTTAAAAAAAAAAGTCATGCTGAAGCCTCAGCCACATGAGTTGGTTAGAAAGGGTGAAGACATCAGGACTGGGCAGGTGGAGAAACTGACAAGCCCTTTGACTGGCTTCTGAGGCATGGGGGTGGGGTAAGGCAGCCAGATCTCCCATGCACATTTTGGTAACAAAGATAGCCCTAATACTATTCGGACTTTGACTGGAATTGGCTTAGGACATGGGCAGATGGGATATTTAGTGACAGTGTAATACGGGATTAGGAAATGCAGATGTTGGACTAGAGTATACAGCTAACATCTTAAAGCTGTGGAGACTGAGGTTCAGGGAGTAAGTTGCTCCGAATCAGCCCTAAGTGGGAGAAATAAATTTCATGCGTTTACTGGATCCTGGAAATATTCTGAATAAATGTGAATGCTGAGTGAGTTCCTTAATAATAGTACCCGCTGAACGGAATTGTTATAAAGATTGAATATGTAGTTAAAGCACTGAGCACAGTAAGTAGTAAAAGCACTTAGCACAGCCTTCCTATGAGAACCACTTGGTAAATATTAGCTGTTATTATCTTCCTTTTAAAATAATGAACCCGTTTTACTTCGTCTATTTTTAATCTCTCCTTATTCCAGAAATGATTAAAGCTATATTACAAGGATTCTTTTGTTATTGTTGAGATAGAATTGATGTGTATCATTGTACTCATTCTAGGAAAGCAACATAATGATTTGATTAATATGTGAAATGATTTCCACAGTAAATTTAGTGAGCGTCCATCAACACACAGTTACAAGATTTTTGTTTTGTTTTTCTTGTGATGAGAATTTTTAAGATTTAGTCTCTTAGCAACTTTCAGGTATGAGATCACGTGGTATTTGTTTTTCTCTGGCTTGTTTCACTTACCATTATGCCCTCAAGGTCCATCTTTGTTGTTGCAAATGACAGCATTTTCTTCTTTTTTGAGGCTGAATAATACTGCATTGTGTATATGCACCACATTTTCTTTATTCCTTTTTTTTTTTTTTTTAAGATTTTATTTGTTTATTTGAGAGAGTGAGGGAATGAGTGAGCAGGAGAGCACGAACATGGGGAGGAGCCGAGGGAGAGGGAAAAGCAGATTCCCAGGACTTCAAGATGAAGGCAGATGCTTAAGCGACTAAGCCACCCAGGCGCCCCTTCTTTATCTAGTCTTCTGTCAGTGGACACTTAGGTTGTTTCCATGTCTTGGATATTGTAAATAATGCTGCAGTGAAAATGGAAGGTGCAGATATCTTTTCAAAATAGAGATTTCATTTCCTTCAGATCAGCACTCAAAAGTGGAATTCCTGGATCATATGGTAGTTCTATTTTTAATTTTTTGAGAAACTTCCATAGTGTTTCCATAGTGGCTGTACCAATTTACATTCCCACCAACAGTGTAAAGGGTTTCCTTTTCTCCTTATTTTTGCCAGGACTTAATATCTGTTGTCTTCTTGCGAAAAGCCGTCCCAGTAGGTATGAGGTGATACCTCATTGTGGTTTTGATTTGCATTTCCGTGGTGATTAGTGATGCTCAGTACATTTTCAGGTAGCTTTTGGCCATTTGTAAATGTCTTCTTTGGAAAAAAGTCCATTCAGATCCTCTGCCTACTTTTTAATTGGATTGTTTGCATTTGTTTCCTATTCAGTTGTGTGAGTTATTTGTGTATTTTGGATATTAACCCTTTATCAGATATACGATTTGCAAATACTTTCTCCTATTCTGTAGGTTGCCTTTTAGTTTTGTTGATGGTTTCCTTTGCTGTGTAGAAGCTTTTTAGTTTGATATAGTCCCCCATGTTTATTTTTGCTTTTGTTCCCTTTGTTTTTGGTGTCACATCTAAAAAAAAATCATTGCCGAAGACCAATGCTAAGGAGCTCACCTATGTTCTAGGAGTTTTCTGGTTTTAGGTCTTATGTTCAAATCTTTATTCCATTTTGAATGGATCCTTGTGTATGGTTTAAGTGGTCCAGTTTTATTCTTTTCTCTGTGGCTGCCCAGTTTTCCCAACATCGTTTCTTAAAGAAACCATCCTTTTCCTCATTGTATATTCTTAGCTCCTTGTCACAAATTAATTGATATATGTATGGGTTTATTTCTGGACTCTCTATTCTCTTCTGTCGATCTGTGTGTCTGTTATTTCCAAAATATGTCTCACAATGTAAAATGGATAAGCCTCTTGCTACCGCCTACTTGGTTTCATTTTTTCAGCTGCTGCCTTTGCTTCTATATGGACTGCTGACACTCCCTTCTAATTACAAAAATGATGAGCATTCTCCTTTGGCTGGGGACAACTAATGGCTACAAGATATTAGAGAGGAACTGGCACCTAGTTGGGATGACTCTGAAAGTGGTAGAATTTGGGGAGGTAGGCAGGTGATCAGCAACTTTTGTACAAAAAAATGGAGCAAAATATATTGCACCTAAAGCCATTTTTTGTTTTTAATTTTTATTTTTATCAAAGTAATAATAAAGACTTCTTCTGTGCTCTAACTTTCTCTCTTTGGGGATTTCAGCTGCTTGGAAGATGAGGTATTTTGTTTTGTTTTGTTTTTTAATTTTATTTATTTGTGTATGAGAGAGAGAGAGAGAGCGAGAAAGAGCACAAGCCAGCGGGGAGAGGGAGAAACAGACTCCCCACTGAGCAGGGAGCCCAATGCAGTCTGGAACCCAGGACCCCTGTGATCATGACCTGAGCTGAAGGCAGATGCTTAACCAACTGAGCTACCCAGGTGCCCCAGCTGCTTGGAAAATGAGAGTATCATACACGTGTCATTTAAAAATATAACTCCTAAGTTTTCATAAACAATATGATAACATTAGTTGTATATGAGGCCAATTTGGGTAGGTTTTTAAAAAATTTATTTATTAGAGAGAGACAGACCCTGCTTACTCTCTCTCTCTAATGAAATCTTTAAGAGAGAGAGGGAGAGAAAGAGAGAGCACACATGGGGGAGCAAAGGGAGAGGGAGAGAGAACCTTAAGAGATTCTGTGCTGAGTGCTTAGCCCCATGTGGGGCTCAGTCTCACAGACCTGAGATCATGACCTGAGCTGAAACCAAGAGTTAGATGCATAACCGACTACGCCACCCAGGTGCCCCTCAGGTGGGTGTGTTTTATTTTGTTTTGTTTGAGGGATTGTCTGTGGCCAATGTACTTTTTGAATATTTGTACTGAAGTTTAGCATTTTACTGCTTTCTGTTTGTATTTTACTGCCTAAGAAAAGAAATACTATATGTATTATCTTAAGTCTGTTTATCTGTATAAACCTATATACCTATATCCTTGCTTAAAACTTGATGTATTAGATCTTTTCAACTTGGGCTATTTTCTTATGGATAATCTATTAAAGCTAAAGACACCATGATTGAAAGTCACTGAAACTTAATTAAAATAATATTTCCAGGGAGAAGCCAATAAAATGGCATAGGTTTCTTGTGGCTTCAGAGTCACTGTTCTCTCCTAGTCAACATTTGGGAAATGCTAGTGCTTATAGGAATGCAGAGTTATATAGTGGGAAGAACAACAACTTGGGTTTCAGGCAGATCAGGCAAAATCTTGGTTCCCTTATCAGTGAAATATCTTATGAGATCTTTCGAGAATTAACCATTACATAAAATCTGGCCACTAGAAGGGGCTTAATAAGTATGAGTTATCTTCAATTCTGCCATTCCCATGTCCACAAACCTACTTAATGTGTGCTTCTGCGAATCACCAAAAGGACACTTAAAACAGAGAAAAGTTGGTGGTCTCATTCTACTTTCAACATCCGTTAAACATATGTAATTATATTGCTTTTTTGTATGTGCAGGGTTTCACATTTAGTGGTTCTTAATGATCTCTGCATGTTACATGTGGTCCATATGGCCATATTTTCCAAACCAAAAAATTGGTTTGATGAGTATAGTGTACTCACAGGATCAAGAGAACAGCATCCTTTTTTTTTTTTTTTTAAGATTTTTTTTAAAGTAATCTTTACACCCAACATGGGCCTTGAACTCACAACCCCGAGATCAAGAGTCGTGTACTCTACCAACTGACCCAACCAGGCGCCCCTAGAGAACAGCATATTTTAAAATAGTACAGTCTTGGGGAAATCCTAGATGTGCTTTTATGTATCCTGAGGCAGCAGTACAAAGTCATGGTGAGGAGGCCTTGGAATCCTTTGGACGTGACTTCAAATCCTGGCCTAGGCACTTTCTACTTTCCTACACAAGTTACTTAGCCTTTCTGAGCTTCAGCATTTCCTCATTTGTAAATGGATAGAACAAGAGTTCCTTGTCTCCTGAGGACTGCATGAGATAAACCGCCCAGCACAAAGCCTGGCAAGTAGTAAGTAGTTGACAAATAAATGTTAACTGTTGTCCTTATTATGAGGCCTTTGAAACAGGAGCATTTATTTAGTACCTTTTTTGCAAAAGCCTGTAGAAGAACAAAAACTTACCATATAATAACTTCTTTATTAGGCCTGCTATGGAAAAGGTGCAGAAATATTTTGAAGACCCAGTGGCTAACTTGGCAGGCCCCTGGGGAAGACCTGACCTTCTCACCGTATTTGAATAACTCTAAGTACCTATTCTATTGCCTCTAAGATGATCTTTTCAGAGTATGGATATTTTTTGGCTCACATAAGTTGTATTTGTTCCAGAGAAGGACAGACTTCAGCATGAACTTAACCCATTGCCAGGGTTCTTTCGCTGAGATTGTCTTGGCTGTGCCCTCCTCAGGTCATTGGCTCCATCCTTAGACCAGCAGCAAAATAGCTGTGGCAGTTCTGGGCCCCATGGGTCCATGTATGAACCCACCAAAGGAATTGAAAGATTCTTTCTTCATCTGTTCTCCTAAGTGAGACTTTTTCTCAGAAGGTCCCAGAATACTAATCCTAGAATCTCACTGGCCTGCGTTGGCTCATGGGCCCATTCTTAAACCAAGTCCTGTCACCGGGGCAATGCGATGCCTTTGGGCTTAGGCTTGGTTCTTAAACAAGTTATTTACAAGGGGCAACAAGTTATTTACAAGGGGCAACATTACAAGATACAACATTATCTTTAGGTCAGTCAGGAACAGAACTGTGTTGCTATTAGGATGTTTCTCTGTGAGCATGAGGAATGGCCTCTGAGAATGGTTAGTTAGGAATTATTGTTGGCTGCTGCTAACAGCGCTTTAAATGAGATAAATTATTTTTCTTTCAAAAAACATTAGTCCAGAGTAGGCAGTCTGCTGCTGGCATGGCGGTTCCACAGTGCCATCAGGCCGTCTATACCTCTCTTTCTTTCTGCTTCACCATCTGTATCACGTGGTGGTCATTCTCATGGTCACCTTGTGGTCACCAGTGGGTTTCTGGCTCTAACCAAACAGTCCTTCCTCAAAGCAGGAAGAAGTAGGAAAGGAGAAGCCAAAAGGACGTGCGTTAAAGTACTGGAAGTCCCAACCAGAACATCCAGTTTGCATCTTAATTGTCCTTTCTTATAGGCGAGGGGTGCTGGTGAAGGTAGTTTCTCAACTGGACCCATGACTGTTTCCGGCCACCTAGGGATTTTGTTGCTGTGGAAGAAAGGGAAATGGCTGTTGGCCTTGCAACGTGCAGTGCCTATCAAAGAAGGCAGCCAGCGATCTCCACTGTACCTTTCATTTGGAGGAAACCACAGTTGTTGTTGTTGTTTTTTTATTTATTTATTTGAGTGTGAGAGCAAGCGCAAGAGAGAGAGTGCGCATGCGTGTTCAGGAGCAGGGGGAGGGGCGAAAGGAGAGGGAGAAGCAGACTCCCCACTGAGCAGGGAGCCTGATGCATGGATCCTGAGATCATGACCTGAGCCCAAGGCAGCTGCTTCACCCACCGATACACCCAGGCATCCCAGAAACCACAGTTTTGTATATGTTTACTGTCTATTTATGACTTTTTAATCAAATAATGAGATCATATTCTACATGTGTTATAATTCATGTTTTCCATTTAACAGCATCTTGAGTATCTTTTCATGTCCGTTAATAAACAATAGAAGCTTCTTCATCTCCACGTAAAAGATGCTAGATTAACAGATCCTCTTCACTTTTTCACTATAAAATGTAGTGTTTAATTCCCATGGTCCTTTGAATGTTATTGGCCAGTAAACAACTCTGTACTATGCTGTCCGATACAATAGCCACTAGGCAAATGTGGCTGTTTAAATTTTAGTTAATTTAAATTACATTAAAATTTCAGTTTCAAGAGTCACGTGTGACTAGCGATTACTGTGTTGAACAGCTCAGGTCCAGAACATTCCCATCATTGCAGAAACTTCCGTTGGACAGCCCCGCTCCACCGCACCAGCACACCGCAGCTCTTAACCCTGTGTGGGTTTAGGGAGTTTGAGTGTAGGGATTCAAGTCACCAAATTGGAACTAGACTGCCTGTGTTTGAATTCCCACTCTGCCGTTTACTAGTTGTGTGACTTGGTAACTTCCTTAGCTTCAGTGTGCCTCAGTCTCCTTATTTGTGAAGCGATGGTCACAGTGGTACCTAGACTGTGAGGGGTAAATAAGGATTCAGTGTATGCAGAGTGCTTAGAACAGTGCCTGGCACGTAGTAAACAACTGTTAAGTATTTGTTGCAATAATATGATGATGTTGGTGATGGTGGTGTTGGTATTGGTGGTGGTGATGGTGATGGTATTGGTGGTGGTGGTGGTGGTTGTGGTAGTGGTGATGCTGGTGGTGGTGGTGGTGGTGGTGGT